>NC_089789.1:3509068-3551568 GCF_040412425.1 Macrobrachium rosenbergii | reverse complement strand
GCATCTGCTCTGCAAATGACTCTGTTAGAAAAGTTTAGAATAACAGTTCAGTATTGACCTGAAATTTACTCAGAAAAGGGATCACTGAAGACGTTAATCGAGACATACTATAAATGTAATTCACATGCTCTTTAAATTGCAATTGGATTACTTTCCATGGTGTAGTAGGTAGAAAAATGGTTTATGAAATTATATCAGGCTAATCAAAATAATGAAATTCAGGTACATGGTTATGAAATTATATCACTGTGTATGGTGTTGACAGTAGACCAATGGCAAACATTTAATGAAATTCAGGTCGACAAAAGGATGTGATTGGTACAAACATTAAAATTTAGTTTAAAACTGTAGTAGATAAATTAATAAATAAAAGCTACGCAATGAGCTTTAACATATACACTGATGTACAGACACTTCAAATTCTGCGCACTTCAGAGTTTACCAGCAGTATGTGCTGACGGTAGCCTCCTGACCCAGGCCATGATCCTGGGTCTGGCCAGTACAGGTGGAGTGTTGTAGAACAGGTGTGGCCATCACAAAACGTCCACACCGGCAGGTGAGATGCGGGATCTTCCAGTCTCAAATCATCGTCCTTCGTTGGATATGAGTAAAATGGCATAAAAATGCTTTGATGTAAAAATCATCAAAAGCATCATTCAGAAGGAAGTCCTTGAATGCCAGTCTGAATGTAAAGCCAATTAACGTAAAATTATTATGAATCAGAAGCATGATTATAAACTATAATCTTTTTCATGCGATCATTTTTATGATGCGTGAGATGCATGCATGCAAGTTATGTTAATGGAGGCTCGACCTTTCGCAGAGAAAATGAAAGTATGAAAATATATCACTACATAAATTAGAGTCATACGAACAAAAAAGGATAGGTTTTATTACGAAGAAAATTTCATAGTTACAGCATGATTAATTCCGAAGGGATATACATTTAAAAAAGTCTATATTTCTTTCGGATATTATCTTGAAAAACTATTTACACCTACTCATCACACTTCGATGAGGAAATCAGCATTGGGCATAAGTATGAACGATATAATTTCAAAGCCATGTATCTTATTACTCGTGATTCCTCTTCCAACAACCGAACGACAAGAATCACAAGTTCTTGTACTGACTGACGTCCAGGAAAATAATAAAAATCCTCTTACTGAGGCAACTGCAGATACGCAAAGGAACTGGAAAGGAACTGGGCAAAGCAGTACACCAATATCACTCCACATTGCCGATAAATAACGTTTATGGGATCCTTTATCGCATTTCCCTGTGATAATCTACTAATTGCCCACTAATGCATTGTACCTTCAGAAACTCAGACGTATGAAATGAGGAATATATATACATATATATATATATATATATATATATATATATATATATATATATATATATATATATATATATATATATATATACACACACACACACACACACACACATACATACATATATATATAAATACATACATATATATATATATATTGACTGCTGAAATATTTTCTGTTAAAACAAAATTCCATCAAATATAAGGGAGCCCAAAGAAATGCCAGAATGTGGAAAATAAAGGCTACATTTCAGAGACCAAACTGTCTCGCTCCTCAGGCAAATAGTGAATGAGAAAAGTTACAGAAAAGAAGCATTTACACCAGAAGATCCATAGGCCAGTCGTTAAGTCACTTCAGTTGACAATCTCTCTTTAATCTTCTCAATCGCTGGTTGGAGGAAGACTTTACCTACAATATCTGAATCCCAGGCGCCTCTTCTTTTATCTAAGCTGATTCCACCATCTGGTTTATGAACCGACAATTACCGCTTTAAATCATTTGAAACATATTCCAGTTTATTCTGGTTTTGGTTTTAACTACATAAATAAAAATAACCACAGAATAAACTGGAATATGTCTCATATAATGTAAAGCAGGAATTATTGGTTCAAAAGCCTGATGGTGGAATCAGCCTAAATAAAACAAAGCAATGCAGTGAATCTCTCAAGAGGCGTCTGGAATTCAGATATTATAAATCAAATTTTCCTCCAACCAGCAATTAAGAAGATTAAAGAGAAATTGTCAACTAGAGTGACTTAATGGCTGACCTACGGACCTTCTGGTATAAATACCGCTTTTCAGTAACTTTTTCTCATTCGCTATTTGCCTGAGGAGAGAGACAGTTTGGCCTCTGAAATATAGCCTTTATTTTCCACATTTTGGCATTTCTATGGGCTCCCTTACATTTGATATATCTTCTTCTTCTTCTTTGTTTTAACGTGCTTTTTTCCCATTTTCTATACGGGTTAAGCACTATGCCTTCTTTACGAAGGACTTTGATTTGGCGTTGGGGTAGGCCGTAGCCTCGATCGGCTGCCCTGCCTGACATCGCTTAGACCCCGGTAACGATGTGTACATGTATCGTGCCAATCCCTAGCTCCCTTTCTCCCAAGCAGTGAGGAGAACTGGGAGGGTAGGTCGACAGTTCGAGACGTGTGAGGTTTCTGTTATATTTTTAGATGTTGGAGTGGCTTTGTTTTTATGTGTGTATTAGTCTGTAACACCCATTTGCTTTTCAGCAAACCTATCCGTTGATTAAATACGTAATCCCGAGGTGTCTACACGGATAGCAAAGTGTCTGCCTTCACTGACCAGTCGGCTGCGGATTTGAACCCGCGCCACGGACCTCTACGAAGTCCTAGCCGCTGCTCTACCGACTGAGCCACCGAGGATCTTTACATATTTGATATATATATATATATATATATATATATATATATATATATATTATATATATATATATATATATATATATATATATATATATATATATATATACATATAAATATACATACAAACACACACACATGCACACATATATATATATACATATATATATATATATATATATATATATATATATATATATATATATATATATATATATATATATATATATATATATATATAAAATCACGGGTTGATTAAGGAAACAGGCCATTTTCTACATTTGCCTTATCTTTATTCTGACGTTTCGTAATATTCCCTTTATTACATCTTCTGGGAATCTGTCAATAAACATCACAAAATTATAAAACAATCCTAATTTGTTAAAAATAAACAAAGCAGTAAAAAGACTAAAATTTACAATTGCAAAAATATATTTAAAAGCTAAGACCGCCGAACAACCTTCAGTTCAGAGAGAGGAAGACTGAATGACGAGAGAGAGAACGGAAGGAGACACATTAGTTAAGATACAGTTGGATCGAAGCGGTTTGGGTATTCAACTGGGGAACTGGCTGCTTAATGTGCAACGACTCTAGAATGGGTTGTTCGTTTGCCCTGTGATGCAAAAAATCGTCTCTCTCGATATGGGTTTTGCAAACTTTTGCATGATTCCTGATATTCGAACGCTCAGGGTTGGGGAGCCTACTTCCTGTGCGAAAACTTGTTCCACGATGAGATTCGATTCTGACCCTCAGTAACCTCTTCGTAGATCCCACATAAGTACCAGAGTTACACTTTGTGCAAGTATATTTTTATATACTACATTAGAAGTCAAGAAGGGACTAAACTGATCTTTATACTTAAAGAAATACCCAATGCACTATAATGATTTTGTACGATCTGGATAATCCTTTTTCTGGAGGAGTTATCGTGTAAAAATGGAAACTTAACATAAATGACTAACTTTGGTACCGTGATAAATGATTTGGTATCGTTGTAAAACTGATTATTAAGAAAACTACGAAACATTTTATAAAAAAGTTTTTAAGGGAAGCAATTATTCTTAAAATATTCCAAAAGTTAATTTATTTCCTGATTGAAGGAATGCCAATTTGATATAATAAAAAATGCCCTGTGGAGTAAAGTTGACACTAAACTAAACTTAAAATTATAAAGATATGAGCTGTAATAATTAGATCCTAAGCCCATAAAAGTTTTCTTTCCAAAAACAGAGGTGTTAAAAGAACCATTCTCTCTTGTCACAAGTACATCTAAAAAAGGTAGTTGACCAGTTTCCTCTCTTTCCACCTTGAATTTAATATTGTTAAGCTGAGAATTAGCATATGCTAAAAAGGAGTCAGTATCCGAGTCTGTTCTGAATACATCTCGAGCATGCGCTCATCCAGGGAGGGCATGAAGATGTTTGCAAATGTCGGATCCAAAGGAGAGCCCACGGTTACACAGTCTGATTGTTTAAGAAGCTTACCATCAAAAACAAGGCAGTGTCCCGCACTGCTAATCCTAAAAGAGTCTTAAAATGAGACCGGTTAAAATCTTTAAAAATAGAATCGGGTTCAGGAAATAACTTACTCAATATGATGTCAATAGTTTCCCCCACAGGGACATTTGTGAATAGAGGTTCCACATCAAACTGGCCATTAATAAACCTGAGTTTTGTGACAAAATTTTGTCTTTAAAAAGTTACGAGTTATTCAGAGTATAATTATTTTTTTGTTAATGGTTCAAGTAAGGGTACCAGCAATTTAGCTCATTTATAATCAGTGTCTTGTCAGACGCCAAAATGGGCCTCAAAGGAGTATTAGGCTTATGTATTGTGGGCAGCCCATATAGAATTCCATATGATGATCCAGTTACGAACAAATCTTGATATGTGTTTTCCTCGATGATTTTCTCTATTCTCAAGGTTCGTAAAAACCTATTTGTTTTGTCTTCTATCTTAAAAGAAAAGTCAGGTTCTCCAATTTCAGTAAATTTAGTTTGATCATTTAATGTAGTTAGCATTTTATTTGTATAGTCAGCTTTTTCGTTTGTTTGGTCTGGTGGTTATGAAGTTCTCTTTACTTGCCAAGAGCTTAAGTATTTCTTGATCTTCATTTTTGAAAAGAGGAGTCCATCGAGCTTTCAGTTTCCTAAAGGCACCCTGGGACAGCTCGAAGAGTTGTTTATGAAGGTCACTCTTATTTGCATCGAAAGGTAACGCTGGTAGCCTGCGAAAAATCGACTCTAGAGGAAGAGAGAATTTGGTATGATTTGGTCTACAATTAGGTAGGCAAAACTCCAACGCCAAAAGATAGCAGAACTCATCACGTTTTGACAGAATATGTTTTGAAAAGTTGAAAACAGTTACTCTCTCTTTAGCCAGTTTTGGAATGATGATACCCAAACCTCTCAATTTTCTAAAGTGTCTTTTCTTTACTATAGAAATAAAATCATTAAGAGTTTTGTTAAAAAGTTTCTTAAAAATTACACAGTCAATACCAGAAAGAGAATCAAACACCTCTCGCCTCAACCCTGTACCAAGGTCGTTTTGTTTCTCGATGGTTTTCTGTTAATTTGCTGATCTCCAAATTCAATAGACAATTTGTCTGCATCTTGATAAAAAATGTGAATGGTATAAAAAAAGATTTGTAAAGTTTTAACTTGACGAAGTTCGGAACAATATTATTACATTGGCAATACTGAAGGAAATCAAGGCCCAGCTTCGCTTTTTCCAATTTCTTATAACCCACCGTTCGACATTTTCCCAGCAGTTCCTCTCCATACCGACGACGTACGAGTTGGTGGCAGGGCACGAATTCCCTCGATCTGACTTGGAATAAAAAAAAGGAAGACATAAAAGAAACTATGAAGGTTTGTGAAGAGGCAGGTCGATAGCAACAGTCTCCACTCAGAAGAAGTCCAACATATACAACCAAGGTGCAGATAGGTGAAGACCATTTTCTACTTTTGTCTTATCTTCATTCCGACTTAATACGAGACGTCGGAATAAAGTATAAGACAAATGTAGAAAATGGCCTGTTTTCTTAGTCAGCCTGTGATTTGATGTCGCCAATGGTCTTCACCTACCTGCACCTTGGCTATATATATATATAAATACATACATACATACATACATACATATGTATGTATGTATGTATATATATATATATATATATATATATATATATATATATATATATATATATATACATACATATATATATATATATATATATATATGGGTAACCTTTAGCCTTAATTGATAGGATTACATGGGTCTTAGGTAAAGCAAATCTATATAAATCACGGTAATTAATAATTAAACTCATCAGCAGGATGACCCACATAACTATATATATATATATATATATATATATATATATATATATATATATATATATATATATATATATATATATATATATATATATATATATATATATATATATATATATATATATATATATATATGTGTGTGTGTGTGTGTGTGTGTGTGTGAAAAACTCGTAAGTCACAAATATTTTATGAATTACAATACATAGTAGATGGTTGATTAATAAATGTGGCTAAAGGCATTAGGAAGATCCCTGAGAGAATGTTCAGCTGGTGTCTGGCACGCATACTGGTTATGAAAACTGTGTACGTGTCAGGTGCATCAGATATTCTTGAGACGTGAGAACACCCCTGCCTAGCGACAAGACGTCAAGAGTTTGTTTGCTGGAAATGTCCAGGTTCCGGTGAATTCATCAATAAATATGTTCATTTTGGCAGAGCCCGAAGGTGTGAAGGGATTTGTTATCAAACAAATTGTCATTTGAAGATCAACACCAAATATTAACAGAAGTCTTCGGTAAAGACTCTGTGGTTCGAGACCTATCGATTAAGAGTGAACATTGCTATTTGGAGGTAGGAAACATTTTAGATTGTTCTTTTCATTTAACATATACCTCACTTATGTCAAGCATTTTCTACATTGTGTGTACTTTATAAGTAACATGGGAGGAATTTCCCATATCTTTACTTTTGTACATTTGTTTAACAAGGGTTTTATTTGACTCCTTCAGATGTTCCACTCAGGAAGAGGTTGAGATGTACTCATTGGGAATGTACTGGACTTTGACTTATTTCTACCTATTGTGGGAAAACTAGTTAGAGAGAATAATTAGTTGAATATGGTGGACTTTAATGTTTGGTCAGTTGGTGAACATTAGTATTCCATTTTAATTCATATCTTGTTTCTTGCAATCCAGTTATATTAGATTATTGTCAAGTAAATTATTTTGGGCAACGCTTGTTTCGCTGTAGCTTACCTGAGAGAGAGAGAGAGAGAGAGAGAGAGAGAGAGAGAATGAGTGAATGAGTATGTGCAGGTACAGATGTACGCTGCCAGTAGCCTTTTTGATGCAGTCACTATCAAGCTACCAACAGATGGATTTCTCGACTTTTTAGCAAAAGCTAAGCAATGAGATTCACTATTGATTGTGTAACATACATACATATACACACACACACACACACACACACACACACACACACACATATATATATATATATATATATATATATATATATATATATGTGTGTGTATATATATATATATATGTATGTGTATATATAAATATATATTCAAAAGCTGGATATTGAAGAAGGTTGTTGCATTCTCGTCCAGCACATTCACACTGATTGGTGACCATCACGAAGGTTCCCGGTCAGTACCGTGATTTTCCGCAATGCGGGCCCTCCCGGAACAATCTTGATCTTTTGGCTTTGAAGAAGCTTTCATTCCCTCGCTGCATTTCCTTTGCCTGGTCATCCAGTTTACCTGAAGATTTTATGACTGCTTGCGTGTAAGTTCTCTCGCAGTTTTTTCATCAACAAAAAGTCTCTCCACAATTTTTGCATTTTTTTGTTTGTGGGTGGTAACATCTTACCGTATATTTTATGTATTGTGAAAAGAAACGAGAAAAATTCGTAAAAGAAAAATGCAAGCTAAACCACCATGTTTTGCTGAAAAAAAAAGCTGCGAGCGAAAAGAAATAATCAGGCTTTTGGAATCTCCTATTTGACAAAATAGGTGTGAATACATTGCTATGAAGTTTAACAATTATGTTCAAACATATCTACGTGCAATTGCAATGGAAAATTATATCTAGATTTCATAATAAGCTTGACTTTTTTTGTCTCTAAAGTCCTCGATTTCTCTGAGAACTGCTGTTTGAATATCGAACATACATGCAGAATCGTCACATTGAATGCAGATGTCACATTTTATTCAAAGTCGTCGTGAATTCCATTGGGAAAATAATTTTGCAAAGCTTGTCCCTTATGCAGACATTTTGTATAGTTATAATTTTTCGTTTTTATTGAATTTACGCAGTTCAGTCTGACGTTTTCAAAAGTCTTTTATATCTGAGGAAAAGTCTTCCATCGGATTCCTACGTAGCACAATCAAAGATAAGTCAGTATCTTTAACTAAGAATATTAAATTTACCCAATCCGGAGATGCCAAAAACACTTTGGATGTCTGTCGACATATTCACTGATTCAACAAATATATTATGACAAAACGTAAACATGAAAATAGCAAGACAGACAAAATGGATATGAGTAAGAAATGAAAAAACATAAAGAATGATGCAAAAATGTTATATTGTTTTGGTGCCCTATCTAATTCAATGCGGTTTTTGTCTGCTTGGTAATACGAAAGACACATACCTACATACATAATATTCATGGACTCCTTATGGTTATTATTATAGACGGGTCTGCTGAAAAAAAAAATGTTCCCATAAACTTTTTTATAAATGCAAAGGGCTTAAGAAGAGCCCATAAGTTTTTGGTGATGGATCCAGAACTATAAGCTAACATTCCTCTTTTTTCAATACGGTATTCTAATGCTTTCCAATCTAAGTATTGATTAATGGTCATTGCTTCAGACACAAGGTACGTCTTTCTGATACTTGTAGGAGTTCTCAGACGTTATATTGATCATACTCATCATTCTTTTTTTGTCATCACAATGGCATTGCGACGAAATCGAAAGTTTTTTTTTGACAAACTATGATACATCGATATCTGATTATTTATTTCAGGCACGTCCCCAAAATAACATTTATTCGTTGCTTACTCACAGAATTAAGAAGTCCTTCTTGCAAGGTTTGTCGGTAGAGATTTTCCCCTTTTTTTCAAATCTGAACTCTGTATTTGTGAAAACCGGTTGCGTTAAAGATAACCCTTTTCAGTAACAAACGCATTTAAATGCATCACGCCCCACTCTCGCAATAGTGCACAAGGGTCCTTATATCTTCTTTCGACCTTATGGTATCGACACCTACGGCGGTGGTTTTAAGAGAGAGAGAGAGAGAGAGAGAGAGAGAGAGAGAGAGAGAGAGAAGAATATTAAAATAAGCTGAGGAAAACGTCACTCTGAACTGTAGAATATTTCTTTGCTGAATCAAAGCGTAGCACAAGGAACTTGCCATTAATCAAAGAAAACAAATAAAAAGTATTCAATTCAAATAACTACCTGAAATATACAGCCTATCTCTAATTGTCTGTTTGTTTGTTTGTCTGTTTGTGTCTCACTCTTCTGAGTGGATCATTTCATAAACTGAAAACTTGGGAGGTTTTTTTCCCAGGTTTCTCAATTATTCATTTGAAAATATCTGGAAAACTTCGTGGAGTATCTAGTGATGCATGAATAACCAAAGGTTTTCATCAATCTTTTCTTTTTTATACATTTGCGTGCTTATATTACCCAAGACAAGCTATTGACAGTGTTTTTCATTGAAGGTTATAACTTGCTTTCTCTATGATTGGATTCATTCTTTATGGCCCCATCGACATTCATTGCCATATTTCACATTCCATGGCTGACTTAACACTACTTTTTCACTCTTGAGACGAGTGACTCCAAATTTTCTGGATACCCGAAATGACCGTTAAGATGAAACTCCTGTCCTTTTGAACGTATTAGAGTTTTCTAGAAATAAACCTTTTTGTTGTGATAGAAGAATAAGGCGATGGCAAGTTTCTTGTGCTACTAAACACAAAAGAATTTGCTGAAAGAAATAAAGACCCTATTATTGGAACTACAGCAACTCTTTTAATTACTGAAATTATTCCAGAACATTTCATGCAGCTTTAATATTGTGTATACTGTCGACTAAACGCAAAAAATAATGAAATAAATCACGTAAGTAAAAGAAATGCAGCCCTGGTCCGTATTCAAGGTGCCTCATACCTATAGCGTGGTATTCATAACGGATGCTTCGCAAATCCTAAAGACTTTGAAACATGATATTAATTTCATAGAAGTAAAAAAAAAAAACAAGTCGAAAAGATGCACGTATGAGACTGCAGTGTAAAGAAGGCAATTGTGAAATAAATGTGGCTTAATGTGTTATTACTGATGTGTATAATATCAGTATCATATTTCCGTTACAGCTTATATCTCTATAAACTAGAATGTCTAACTAACAACTGTAAGATTTCCTCAGGCTAATGGAATATATAGAGCAATTTTATTATCACTATTATTATTATCAGAAATCAATTTGCAACCCTGCTTGGGAAAGCATAATGCCACAAGTTCTGAATGAAGAAAAGAACTTGAGAACTGAAACACAACAGAGATATAATGAAGAATAATAAATTATATAGATAACAAAATAAATAATACACAAATAACAAATTAATTGTGGATTAGTGGGAGAACTAAAAGAAAAAAAGCATTTGCACTATGTTTGAATTTTGAATTGTTCACTATTCAACTACAGGTTTAGTAGATTTTTTCCCCATTCGGCCAAAGTAGGAATAAAACCTTTCGTCCTAATACTCACCGAGGAAGAGGAAAGACCATCAAAACTGACTGCGTATCTAATGTAATGCGGTGGACGGTCTCATCTGGACAGATCTGAATGTGAAGGATGATCTGAATTACGAAAAAATGGCGTAGAAACTGTACAGTGAGCTTACTGAACGAAGGTGCCGTCGATTGGTGCTAGGATCATGGATGAGAAACTACGTTTTTGTTTAATAATTTGAGATGTAAGTCAGCTACTGAAGCCCAGATGTGATCAAAACTCCCAAAAAGAACAGAGTAAAAGAATAACAGCATTTGCTCATGGTAGACAGGTCTCTAAGATCGTGCAAGAGTTGGAGTCGTCACAGACAGTATTTTTCTTAAAGGTGACTTTGCAGTCAAGAATGACACACGGAATCTTGAACCGAATGGTGCTAAAGAAACTGCTAATGAAAAGACGTAGGAGTTCAGATAACGTCATTGCAGCCCTCCTGCGCATATTCAAGAGAACGTTGTCTGGTGCACTGGACGATTCCTTGTAAGTGATCAGCTTTTGAGAATTATCAGTGAAGGAAATGACCCAATCTTCATCTGTATCTGCCAAAAGTTTATCAAGAAAGACTATCACACCAAATATATATATATATATATATATATATATATATATATATATATATATATATATATATATATATATATATATATATATATATATATATATATATATATATATATATATATATATATAAATATAGTACAAAAATTTCATGACAGTATATTTTTTTATTTTCGCCTAATATTTACAACGGAAAGGCGGGCAGTAGACAAACTGACACACACGATGTGACAGCTAGCTGTTGAGGAACAAATTAACACAATCGTATATCAGTTTGGTAAGGTGTTAGGGACAGAACCATCGTTCACAGTTCGTTTAGAAAAATCCGAAAATTTCTCTCTCTCTCTCTCTCTCTCTCTCTCTCTCTCTCTCTCTCTCTCTCTCTCTCTCTCTCATTCACACTCGTATACGTACACGCTTATCAAAAATATATCGTTTATACATTTTTTCGGAATAGTTTTAATTTTGAACTCAGGGGAAACAAAGACAGATAGAAACTGAAACTGTCTCTAGGTCATTGCAAACTCCAGCCCATAAAACTGTATGCAGCTGAATTTCCGCTACGTAATTATTTAGAGACTGAGCAATCGAACTCATACATGACAAACTTCTTGTGGATATTAATGAAGCATTAACATGCTCAAATTTTGAAAATTGTATCATCTTCACTGATTTCTCCAAAACTTAGTCATCTACTAGGACTACTTGAAATGTAAAAAGCCATCATTTGTTTTAAAATGATCCCACAAATAATTGACAAACAGACATAAAGGCAAGCCGAGACAGAAATCGTGACCTTTGCAGAGGTACTAAGATAAAAAATCTACCCTGTAATTTTATCATTTTTGATATTATGATCTTTTGTGATTACTCAGTAAACATCCGCTAGTTCACTCTTCGTAATTAAGTTTCAGAAAGAATAGACAATAGAAATTTAGGTAAGGAGGGAAATTGTTTAACAGCAGAGCTGAGATCTGGAGGGAAAGGCAGAGGCAAGCAAGAGGAGCAGTCGCGCAGCAAAGGATTAGCATCAGTTGGCAGATCGTATCAGGTGAAGATCTGGAAATTATAAACACTTTCTGATCCAGTGAAAAATTAAAAACCTAGACAGACGGCAGAGTTTTCTTTACTAATGATATACATAATTTCCAGATGAATACACTTTGAAAATAAGTCTCCAATTTAGGAATACTAATGTAAAACCCCGTTAACAGGACGGAATGTGAGATAGCATTGGACATGAGAGAAAGCTCGCCTGAGTTATGAAGAATCTGGAAAGTGTCTTAGTCTTGGCACCATTTCCCTCCCACCTGAATCCAAAGGCAATTTATTTATGTAGCAGATGAATTACTTTATCGTGAAGGGTATTAAAGTAAGAAATAACCAGGGATGATAACCAAGTAGAATAGAGTTAAGTGTCCTGACAGAGTGTAAAATTAAAAGAAACATTAATTCTGCAAATGGAACCAACTAATGCTCTGCCTAAATAAAGCCAGCACAGAAGCACACAAGGTACTTGACTTGAATTCATAACACCGAGTCTCACTGATGTTGAGAAGCTAAGTTGCTTCTGATCATGTGTCATAGTTCTTAACCAACATGACTGACCTTAAGACTTTTAGTAACTGAGTAAAAAAAATTACCTATCAAGGCATGTTTATATACTTGTACAAGTCAAGATTTGAGTTTCTCCTATGTTTCTAAGCTGATTGATTTGCCTTACTTGTTTGTATCGATGCTGACCCGGTCGTGCATTCAAGTTAGAATGAAATTGACAGGTCAGTTTTGTTGTAGTTGACATTTCACTGGAATTAGTAATAAGAAAAGCATCATTCATGAAAATTAGGCTGTCAAGCCATGCCCTGGGGCCCTTTCGGCCATTCAGCACTTAAGACAAGGAAAAGAGAGAACTGGGGTGAATAAACAACAAGATAAAGAGATTTAGAAAATGAATGAAATGAAGCACAAAGATCTAAAGATGAAATGGGGAGGAAACCCTGCAATTGCGCTAATTATGACTGTTATTATTATTCTGTAGATAGATCCTATTATTGGGGAACATTCCCACAGGGGCCATTGACTTGAAATTTAAGCATCCAAAGAATATGGTGTTCGTTAAAAAAAAAAATACAAAAGATAACAGGAAAGAAAGAAATAAGAAAAATACACAAGTACAAGGAGAATTGTTTTAATAATGCGTTGCATCTATGCTTGAACTTTTGAGGGTCTGACTACAAAAATTCCTCATGGAGATTATACCACAGTTCATCGGTGTAAGGAGTGAAGGACCTCTGTTCAGCAAACCTGGTCACTCTCAGCAGGACAACATGGTCAGAGATCAATTGTCAGGGCAAAACTTCCCTGTTAAAGTACAACTAATAGAACATTGAAAAACAAGAGACCATTTGTCGATAGGCCACGTCATAATTGCTGATGTTAGGATAACAGGAGCCTACTACCACGAATTACTTTATCAAAAAGAGATAAATCTCTGAGAGAGACACATCCACAATGGAGAGCAGTATTCTAGTATAGGCAGGAAAATTACCTAAAAAGAACTTGCAATGGATTTTATCATTGCTATGAATATATAAAACCATAAGTATAATACCTAACTTCTGTATACCATTTGACTGAAGAGGAGGTGTGGTGGAAAATCAGTACCAGATCTACTAATCAACAGCGTTTTCGTTTTAAAGGAGTTCAGCTTCAAACCCCACCGACTACACCATACATAATCTGCTCCATGTCACGATTGCAATGTAGGGCAGCTTCATTTTTAATAAGTGGAGACTTTTTTTACTCACAAAAGTTGCATCATTAGGATACTGAACAATCTTATTTCCCAGGCCAACAAAAGTATCACATGGATACACCAAAATTAACAGTGAACCAAGAATACTACCTTGTGGAACACCAGACACAAAAAGTCTTGGTTCACTAAAGATCTCACGAAAAGCAACTCACTACTGCAAATGGCATGTCAAATCTAAAAGAGCATTGCAGGTACCTGACTGCTTCCTATATACATTTTGACTATTAGCAAACAATCCTTTGGATCCTACGTACTTAATTAGTGGCTTAACAATAAGTTTTGTTCTGCAACTTTAGAGAACACAGGGAGAATAGAAATTGGCCTGTACAGGTACTATATTACTAAGCTTGCACTCATCAGCAGAATTAGTGTCACAACACCCTAGAAACCTTTTTTAAAAAACAAAGGGAAGAAACTATCAGGATCTCCTCTACTCCAGCTATCAAGATTCTCAAGAATTTCCTTACCAAGAGTAAAAAGCAAATTTTGTAAGAATAGGCTCACGATGACAGTTATCAGGGATTGCTGATTGCTTAGCTTCAAATGCTTGATAAAGCAGTTCAGATTTTTCTCAGGGCTAGCAACCAACCCACCATCATTTGCTAGTAGTGGTGGGATGGAAGACAAACCTGACCCATAGATAGATACCAATTTGGACCACCACAGATGAGGGTGAGTAATTTTTTGGAGTTTCCTTTTTAATGAAATCTATTAATTTCTCTCATCCATATAGGAAATTCTATTTGTAGTACAGTGAGATCCCACAAAAATGGTGTAGTTTCCATGTGAAGAATTTCATCTCCATGTGTTGAACTGATTCTGTTTGTCTTAGCAAGCTCATTTACATGTATCATCAAACCATGGCGCGTCCTTTATCCTCATCTTGATGAAATTTCTAGGAACTTTAGCATTTCATACAACTTCCTCTTGGATCTGGATCAGATATATCATCTGAAAGTGCCTACCATGCTTAAGTAATTCAATCCCAATTGCCCCTAAACTTCAACCAGACTATTTTTCTAATGGTGTCATTAGGAATATGCTGAATGATATATATGCCCATCTCAATGGCACAATAATCAGATAAAAAATGCCCGTATACTCACAGACTTAATGATGGTGGGAACATCTGTGAATACTAGGCTTAATCTATTACCAGAAATAACAGGGTTGGTGGACAGCAAGACTAAAGAAAGAAAGCAGGAATGGAGGTAAAGTAAAGAGCTAAAGTTTAAATGCAGCTATGGGTTAAAGGAATGTGCAAACAATGTGAGGTGCACTGCCGACACTAAACCCCCTATGAGGCAGAATTAGTAGTAGTTAAGTACGATGGAATAAGCTCTAGTTTCAACTCTCTTCACCAGATTCTTGTAATTTTGTTGTGCTAATGTGTTGTATCTGTTTGTCTAGTTATGAATAGAGGAGTGAGACTGGGCCATGATTTACTTCCCACCTTATAATTCCATTATTGTATAGTGCGCTGGTCTAAAGTTTTTTTTTTTTTTTATTTCCGTTCACTTTCTATTTTGTCATGTACTGAAGGTTATGTTCTGCAAGTTAAGTTGTTAATACACTAATGAATTAATAACTGGTCTTGCACAGACGCATGCATTTATGGCTCAACTAAAACCTTTACCATTTAAGTATGACTGGCGAAGTTAAAATCTTTCATCTAAGATTAGAGAAATCTTATGTTCTGTTTGGTTTTATAACTTGTACACTGATTAGAAGATGACATTGTTTAAAAAAAATTCTCATAGTCTGAAATTACCTCATTCCAATGCAAATTCAGTATTTATAGGAAACCGGCCAACAACTTGTGTCCATTTTTATTCAGACCACCATCTTGATATCAAAATATCAATTTTTCTTCTATGTTTTATGAGCATTGCGCATCGTCAGTCCCCAGTTTTTGGATCAAGAAATCGAATACATAAGGAAAATAGGGACAGATTTATTTTATCCTTCACATATACTAGATATTTGCTATAATAAAACCCAAACAAGTTTTATAGTGAAAGTAACATGGCGAAAGAAACCACTAAGAACATTCTTGTCTTGCCTTATTTTAGTACTTTTGAAACCATAAAATCATTGCTAAAATCTTTTAACGTCAACCTGGTTTTTTCCTAAAAGGAATGTTCATAAAAGTAGCCCTAAGGAAAGCAACAATATAATATATAAAACTCTATGCTTGGACTGCCCTTTTTTTTTTATATCGGTCAATCCAGTAAAGATTTAGAAGTATGAATTAAACAGCATATTATTCTGCCAAAACTAGGCAAATATCCAGTGCAATACTCATTCATTTAAGTGAAGACTCTCACAGGATAAATTAGACTGGAAGTTCGGTGATTGCCAGACTGAAAGATTTCTCTTCACGAAATCTTTTAGAATCTGCTTCCAGTTGTAATTTTAACATTAGCCCTGATATGTATTATTTGGACCCCTGCATTAGTAAAATGTTCATGAATGACTTTAAAGATAAAATCAGTTACTTAATTACCAAGTTAGTTACCTTATATATATTTTCTATGTATTCATATGCCTAATACTGTATATATATTTTTGAAAATGTATATTTCGCAAAAAATTTTATTGTTTACCATAAGGAGAATTATTGAGTTGTGCTTTTATATAACATATGTAATCAGCTTATTTTTTCCATGGTTATTTTTTATTGGTCAGTCTCTGTCCCTGTATAATCTTTTTATTGACTTTTCCCTACTTATTATTCAATTGTGATGGATTCCAGGTACATATTTTCCTTCATAATCCCCATCTGTCATTTATATGAGCTTTCCTTGTAAACTTATTTTTATATTTCCTCAGTCTACTAAGTAAAGGACAGTAAGTTGAAAAGCCTAGCACCACTCCGTCATTTCACTTTACTTCGTGGTATTGCCTTTACTTATATATTCATCACGTTTCATATATATATATATATATATATATATATATATATATATATATATATATATATATATATATATATATATATATATATATATATATATATATATCAGGTAAGGGTGACGAAGTGAAAGTCGTTCATTAATAGGTCATACATTTATTACGCCGACGCGTTTCGTAACGACATTGTTACATTCTCAAGGCTAAAAGAGAGAGAGAGAGAGAAAAAAAAAAACGTACAATCTAAAAATACTTGGAATATGCATTTTTTCTGGTCATTCAGTCTCCAACTTTTGTCTAACAGGTGTTTTTACTTGATTTTTATTTCTCTTTGCTTTTTAATGTACACATATACGAGTATAATATGTTGAGACATTATTCTCGATGATGTTTTTGAGGGCGCGTTCGTCTTCTTTATATTTATGGAACGACACACACGGAGAAATAGAACGTGTAGCCCTGACCCTCGTCGACAATGGACACCCAAACCGGAATTAGAAGAGTCTATCAAGGCGAACATCGATAAATGGTACCGTCAGGAACCTCGCCCCGATGCCCCTGAACGCATAGAGCTCTTCTATAAAGGACAATTTCACCATAAATATAAAGAAGACAAACGCGCCCTCAAAGACATCATCAAGAATAATGTCAGCCCTGTTGACTCCAACAAGAATATACATCTGGTTATTTATTACAAGAGCAAAAAGACGAGCAGCCTGGTTATGCGTAACAACCCAGCCCCCCCTCAGCAGGACCCCTTGAAGAAAACCAACGTGGTATACCGGTACTCATGCCCCGTCCGAGGATGCCTCGGTTCTTACATCGGTATGACCACCATGCGTTTCTCCAAGAGGATTTCCTGCCACGCCCAAGAGGGGGCTATCTTTAACCATGCCAGGACCGTCCATAACCAGAGAAGAGCAAGAAAAGACATAATCACGAACATCGAAATAATTGACCGAACTACCGACCACCGCCGCCTACGCCTCTTGGAAGCATTGCACATTGGGAAGGAGAAACCAACCCTCAACATTACTCAGGAAACCTTTCTCCTCCCCACGGCCGCCAAGAGACATGCACCGAGCGATCCCCATAGCAAACGAGCGAATCAAAATCCGGCATCTGAGGATCGAAATTCTTCCATTCATCTCCCCCACTACAACGCCGCTCGCACGCAAGACGAGTCCCGAACATCGACTTGGGAGAGTAGGCTCCGGCCGAGGGTACATGCCCTGGGCAGCCAATCATAATTCAGCACTGATCAAGACACCCCCTATAAATATCAACCCGAGCACCTCGTTTCTTCAGACCTTCTGCAACCACGTCCAGAGGATGACCAACGAGCTTGTCGAAACATATCGACGGTACCTAAAACAGAACCTGAATCCAGACGAACGATTTCTGATTGGATATTTTAATAAAAGACTTCCCACATTCCGCACACTATCCTTTTCCAACATGAATATCGGCCAGTTGCTGACTAACATCGCTGAGCCTGAAAAGCGAATCATAAGGAAGATAGAAAAGACACTATATAATATAAATTCGTATAATACAGCCATCCTTTTTATTATTATTATTATTATTATTATTATTTACGAATATTTCCAATTTATTGCAGGGAGTAGGCTTTAAATCCTCGTAGTATTTTTTCACACTAAAAAATACTACGTTTTTTTCCCTGGACATACTCTATTCATGCTAGCTCATATATACTTTTTTTTTATCAAGATGCTACCATATATTTACTTCCTTGCCCTGTCCTCTTTATCAGTTTACCAGATTGCTCTTTCTTCTTCCTACTCATACTTGCTTCTGATTTTTATATCTTTAGCAATCGTAAAAAAAAATACTTATCCATCAATAGCTCAAGTACTTTTTTCTTTTCTTTTTTTTTTTTTTACTCTATTTTCATTATTACCATTCTGCTGTGCTGCCCTCTTAAAATATTATTTTTTATCTTTGGGTGATTTCATGTTTTATCTTATTAACGTTCTTGCACCATAGCGCTTTCCACGATTCAACGATATTTTAATTTGCATTTTCGTAACAGCATTTCAAGGTTTGTCATTCGTTATAACTGCGATTCTCGGAAAGTATTTTTTTTTTTTTTCTCACCCTTTAAATTCACCTTTTGACCAGTTTCTTTCGTTCCCGGCCTCGTCTTTGCATCTTAATCTGCTGCTCTCGTTCAACATTTGTTAAATAAAAACGTTTCATTTTCTGTCCTTAATCAGGATCTGTGCAAGTTAAGAATCTTTTCCTCCGCATCGCTGCAGAGAAACTTAGCCCTCTTTTATCTGCTTCACTGCCTCATTAACCCTGAGGCCTTCCTTTTTCCTTTCCTCTATATATATATATATATATATATATATATATATATATATATATATATATATATATATATATATATATATATATATATATATATAGCTGCGTCTTCTGTTAGCCTCTACCATCTGTTCTTCTCTTTTATGTACTTTATTCTTCCAATCATTTTAGAAGTTCATTTCTTATATCATACAATAAAAGTATTTCGATTTTTTGACATTTCTCAAGCCCAAACTTTAGTTTTTATATATGATACAATTTATTTGTTCAATTCTGGATTAGTTTCGAAATGTCATTCCATTGTATGTTCACATAGCAATTAAACATAGACTTATTATTTTCATTTCTTATATGTTTCACATCTGTTTCATTTGAATGTAAGTTTTAATATAAAAGATTAAATCTGTAATTGTACTTTTCTTTATAACTACTGTAATTAAATCTTACCCTAATATGTTAATTTTTTTTAATGCTATATTATCTGGCAAAGCTTTTTTGTGAATTATGTCGACCTCTTCTTTTACACGTCCTCATTTCTTCCCTAACTCAGTGATCTTTTTCCCATCGTCATTCTTTTTTATTCTAAAGTTTTCTAATTGAGCATCTCTCTCTCTCTCTCTCTCTCTCTCTCTCTCTCTCTCTCTCTCTCTCTCTCTCTCTCTCTCTCTCTCTCTCTCTCTTGCTTCTCCGTTTATTGATGCAGCAACCTTTGCTTGTAGAGTAGACCATTGCCGTTTTTGTGATGTTAATATGGACAGAGTAATGACTGTTTATCTACGAACAGCATCTCGATCAATTCTTTGGTTTCTGTGACTCTGAATCTTCCAGTTCTCGGGTTTTAACGATTCCTGTTGAATTATTTTCTTTTACGTTCCTGTTTACCATTATAACTTTCTCGAAATCAAGTAAGAGTTGATTGACTTACATTTATAGATTCTTTATTATCCTTACATTGAAAGTACCCTTATGATTTTTACTTCCCACTCTCATACTTTGTTATAATTTTTGTTCCTCTCGTACTGCTACGCTGAAACTTTTCTCACATCTTTTTTTACTGCCATTCACAGTATTTCTATATCTACGGTGAATCTTCATTCTCCTCATTATTTCTGTGGTAATTTTTCGAAAGACTCCAGCCAGCCATTTACAAAGGTGCCAGCTAGCCATTTTTGCATGAAAAACCATTTTGGATTTTTCATGCAAAAATAACCAGAAAATGATAAGGTAGTAAAAGAACCTAAAAATACCAACCTAACGTAAACTAGGGGTGTTTACTGGTTGCAATTTTGCCCTATTAGTTATGGAGGGGTGGGGGGGGGGGGCGGCTGGTATTGTCTTACCTTACAAGTCCTTATTTTTCTCTGCTATTAGGCATTTGCGAAGGTTATGTATTAAGAAGAAGTTTTTCGTTTTGATGTGATTTACCCAAGAAAAATATAAATTATAAAGCGGGAGGTGGCTGGAGTCTAACGAAAAATAACCATTTCTGTTGCCTTCACTCCCCTTTCCAAAACTACGTCTTTCTACAGAGTTTTCTTACCTCATTTTCCTAACCTCATTTGCCGTTGTATTTCGTCCTTGTTTTTGAATGCCATTTTCCACTCTTGGCCTTTGTATCTCCTTGGGTTATTTCTTTTTGGTTTGCTTGGCTTCGTTCCATCTTGTTAGCAATACTTTCCACTACTAAAAAGCTATTCCCATCATCATTTCCCTTGAATGATATATCCAGCGTTTTCATTGTTAATCCTGTTTCTTTTGGAGAAGGCTGTTTTGTTAACAGCTGCTCCTAACTTGATTCAAAAGATGTTTTTCACTTGTGTTCCTTTCGATTTCCTTTTGCCGTCTTTGTTCTCTAAATTGCAGAAGTAATCATTCGTGAACTGATGTATAGCACCGAGCAGTTTTTTTTCCGAAGTTTTCCTTAATTAATCTGGGTTCCCAGTTACCTTGTACCCTCTTTGATTCTTCGCTGAAGATTTTATTTGCTGTGACTGCTATTTTGGTCTTTCTCAGCCCACTTCCTCTTGCACCATTTGTCTATCACCTTTACTTTTCATCTCTCTTTCTCGTTCAACCAACGACTTCATCATTAATCCTTCATCCCGTTGTAATCTTAATTCATTTTTCCTAATTCTATTCAGATGTTGCCTCGATATATTTTTCTCTCTTCTTTTAATCATTTCCGCTCCACTGGGTCGATTGAAGTCCAACATTTAATTAATTACCCGTTCATTATTTCATAGCAGTTCTTTGAATACAGAAGTTATTACATTTGTGATTCGCCTCTTCCAGCACCCCCTCTCCCCCAACCTTTTTTCGATACCCCAGGGTAGTTATACTTTCATCCTTCGCTTATCCTTATACCTCACCTCTCCTTCTTTCAGTCGCAGTTCTTTGACCTCATCCTTTGTGTCTTTCCATTCTCGCATCCTATGCAGTTCTTCTCTCTTTTGTTAACTCACTTTCTTTTCGCATTTTTTCTTTATTCCGGTTGTCATTAGTAAGATCTTTTTGCTCGTTGCCTTTGGGATCTCTTCCATGACGCAACTGTTGATGCAACAGTTACGATACTCAGTGACTGTTTGAAATAATAAATATAATAAGATACGTAGAAGGGTAGTAATAATTGTTTAGCAACTGTCTAGTGATGAGAGTTCTTCATATATATATATATATATATATATATATATATATATATATATATATATATATATATATATATATATATATATATATATATATATATATATATATATATAAACATGTAAAATTGTGGCGGTTAAGAGCCACACCTCATGTTCATATTTATCTCCCACGTTTCATCATTTTCACTTTATTACATTATCAAGGGTTCAAGATGAGATAAATAACATGCAATTACAATCAAATCATAGTATAAAATTGGGACACACTTGAAAATATTCTATTGATGATAAAATTAAAATACACTAAAATTCATCAAATTAATCATTATTTTAGACCCACCTTCCGCTAGAATAAGAGAAACATAAATAGAGGAATAGTGAAATATAAAAAAGAAACGTCAAAACAAGAACACGAGAGTGGAGGTGCTCAGTTTAATGTGGGGATCAGTTATCTAATCAGTAACGATTCTAAATTAGAAATGTTGGGTGTTTGCCCGATGATCTCAAAATCTTTGCTTCCAGTGAACATTTACAACTTTTAGGATCATTCTTTGTGTTGTAATGGTCCGGTTCGTGAGCCTGTTACCTGTCTGGAAGCTGTTCCCCTATGAGTCCCCAAGTTACACCTGGGGCAAGATTATTCATACACCACACAAGAGGACATGAAAGGGCGCAGACGATCCGTCAACCGAAACTAAGAACGGATAGTTAGCGGAATCTTCGGGATGAGATGAGCTTTTATGGCATGAAAATGTTCAGGCATTATTTGAGTAAACTTTCTTTTATAGAGTTATCATAGAAATAAGGAAACTAATGTAACATTTCATTTTTGGTACAGTAGGATATCCTATTGGCGGTTAGAAGAATTTGCCTGGTAATTTTCGACAAATCCTGAATACAAATTTAGAAGGAAAGTAGTCATTTATAAGGTGATTAACTAAGAATACTAAGAACTGTGAAACATGTCCCAGCTTGGAGTCAATCGTAAAACTTTGTGGCACAGGGCATAAACAGAATAAAATTTAAAATTAAAGTAAACTGAGCTGTAGAAATTGGAACCCAATCCGGTGAACGTTCGTTTTCCAAGAGCAGTAGTGCTCACATTATCACTTTGCAATGCGGACGCTCAGGAGGGGAAGTTGAAGACTGGACTCCCTCTCGAACTTACCAAATGTCAGAGTATTCGAGAAAGGCGTCGTCACAGCCTCTTGTGAATAGCAGGAAAATTTCATTAACGGTCCTGTTGTAAAAGAGGGCAAACGCCCGGAGGACGATCATCTCCAACATGCGATCCTCCAGGAGGCACCTGAAAATGTAGGCTTGATTAATATCCTCTGTCACACAACGAAATATTCTCCTACGGATTATTCTTTCAAGCAATCTTCCAAAGCAAGCTTAAGGACTGATACCGAGTTCAGATTGATTTCAAGAGCAATTTTCTTTTTTTTTTTTCAGAACGATCGATGGGTGAATTCTTAGTTCACACAGCATTTCACAAACATACAGAAAGTTAACATGACTCATCTCTAGTTATTTCAAGAACGATTAATGACAGGCGATCGTGATCGCAACTTTCATAGATGACACATGAGCTGAAATCACGCTTACTTTGACAACAAAGGGAAAGATAGAGAGTTCTCTTGGGAAAGTCCTCTGGATTAATCAACATTAAGCACTCAGCAGCTATTAGTGACTTACAATGTAAACATCGTAAGCAGAAAGAGATAATAGAGCACAGCAAATGTAACTTTCACTTTCTCTTCTGTAGTCAGAAGCATATCGTAATAGAGCTCTCTCTCTCTCTCTCTCTCTCTCTCTCTCTCTCTCTCTCTCTCGAAAATATAGGCTGTGGGGGGTGTCCTAATAGACCTACAAGTATGGAGATAAAAAAAAATATAGTAAATGAATCTGAGTCAAAACTACCAAAAAGATTTTCCTATTTATTTTATATTTATCAATGTCAAAATTGAAGTGTATGATGCTGTGTTTAAGAAGTTTAAAGTTATTTGGTTGGTTTTAAAGAAGACTTTCCGACCCACACAGTTACTGTTTCCATTCTTATTATTATAAGGAGAAAATTATGTGAAAATTGTATATTGATTGTCTTATTGTTATAGGAAAAATTAACAGCCAGAGATTTTTACAAAATAGTGTTCACCTCTTTCACTTAAGGGCTTCTTTCTTCTCTTATCACTTGAAACATGAAAGTTTGTCGAATTTTTCGATCAATATGATAAATAGTTTTATCATTTTTAGTATCATTATTATTAGTCCGTAGCTATGTTTTGGCCCAATAACGGCGGACTTCGATATTTCGTTGCCTCAGAAAAAATTAGCAATTCAATCAACAACTTTTGTTGCCTGAAAAAAAATTTTGTTAGTTACTTTACCTTCTATTGAAAATAGTTGTTTTCTGTCCAATCAAGAAATAATGTGTACCCATATATATATATATATATATATATATATATATATATATATATATATATATATATATATATATATATATATATATATATATATATATATATATATATATATATATACATATATATATATATATATATATATATAAATGGATGTATGTATGTGTGTATATTCCAGCATAACTCTGAAATACACTGAGCAATTTCAGGCAAACTTGCCATACATATGACTTACTATCTAGCACCAAAAGGCACCAAATGGGGTGGAGGTGGGAAGGGCTTCCCTGAAACGGGCTGGTTCTACCCATAGACTTAGTAACTAAATAAACTCTACGCATTGATCATACCTCATTTCGGTGAACATATGACTTATTATCTGCAAAAGAATACTGTGGGAGGGGGAGTTAAGACATCACTGGCACCAAAGGGGGTTAGGGTGGGGAGTGGTTGACATGTAAAAATAACCAATAACGACAGATATTAGTGTCTAATCCATAGTTTTCGAGGTCGCTGAGATGAATAGTCACATTCCTGATGCCCTTCAATTCCAAGTTCAGCCCCGATAGGAAGGGGGGTGAGAAGGGATGAAATATGAAATGTCAAAAATATTGGGCAATGTAATTGAAGCAACTATCTCAACAGGAAGGGAGAGAGAGAGAGAGAGAGAGAGAGAGAGGGAGAGAGAGAGAGAGAGTGAGAGAGACAGTAGAGGGGGTGTTAGAGAGAAAGAGGGAGAGAGAGAGTTTGTCAGTTGTCATTCAGAGTTTTCCATGGCAATGCTGGGTTGGTAAGGTAGTATATACTGTATACTGTACTGTATATATATATATATATATATATATATATATATATATATATATATATATATATATATATATATATATATATATATATATATATATATATATTAATTTTATCACATACACAATTGTTCTATATATTATATATATACTAAAAGGATATTCAAACTGGATGGTATCTATATATATAGTTTTTATATATATATATATATATATATATATATATATATATATATATATATATATATATATATATATATATATATTCTCTTCATTACGTTGTGGCCCCACGTGGATCAACCACGTGACCTACTGTACCTGGCGATGAATCAGCTCTCACCTCGTGGAACGGACCATGCACGACACGACACAAGACGGAAAACATGAATCGTCAAGACTGTGTTTTATGTAAATATTTCCAGCGATGTTAATGCCACCTTCCATGTATTGTTATGACTCCATGGATCAGAATGTAATCCATTCAGTCCTATGTATCTCCTTTATGTTCATATGTTTTGTATTTACATATTAGTTATTTTACATCTGTGAGAAGACACAGATGTCTCTTGTTAATCCCCTGTCCTCTGCCAGTCAAGAGGTTGGGACTACTTTGCAACCCGCATGGGCCTATGGCATTTGTGGATTTTGAATCAATAAATCAGCCGTATCTACACTTGCACTTTCGCTTGTACCTTGCTCACAACGCCATAGTTCTGCATTCCACTTTTATCACTGCCAGCGCAGATTAAAGGTTCTTTATTCTTAGACTGGGGACGAATCCGTAGTACTGTCTTTTTTTTTATGGTAAGACAGAATAATATAGAATTAAGTAGAATGTTAAAGTAGGCCAACTGAGTTCTTGCTATTTTTTCATTCATTTTCGTACCCCATGATCAACCGAAATACTGTCTGCCAATTTTTCAGCGAAATTCCAGCCGCATCGACACATTATTTAATTTTATAGAAATAGTTACAATTCTAAGCATACAAAAACTAACCATACGTCGCAAAATAAAGCTGAGAATATTGAAAAATTCCCGTTTTTGGCGTCCATTCAGAATGGGAGAGCTTGAAGAAACTAGAGATTCCTTTTAAAATCAGAGAGTGACTGCTAGGTTCTCTGAGTTTATCAGCCCTTTGTTTGTCTCCATTATCCAGTGTATTTTAGAGGACGTGGGGTCAAGTACCAGAATTCTCATGCTTCAGGCAGAAAAAGCATAAAGCTGTCAGCTTTATGCACTTGGAAGCCAACCGTCAACACTCATGAACATTATAAAATCTGCGAGACTTAAAAATCGCGCAGTCGTTAGCAGAGTACTTTGTATTGGGGTGTTTGAGTGGAAAACAGAGACTGTTTTTCATTACGTTAAGATAGTCAGTCTTATACAGACGCAGGGCTTCACTTCCTTTGAATATCAATTAGTGTAAGTTTTTTTCCATAGTTTTCATCTCCTTGATTTGTTGGTAGTTTTTGATTGCATTGTATTACTTGTCCTTTGTTCATAACTGCTTTAAAGAATCGACTTCGTTCCTAAACTAATTATCTCATTATTAGATGCGTCTACCATTCTACCCATGCAATTCTTTATCATAATGCCTTTTTCTGAAGGCTCAACATGACTCGCTAACTGGTCAAAATGTTTAATTATAAAAATGGCTTGGTTGCTCATTATTATCATTGCTTTTATTTTTTATCCACTTTGTCAATTCCTGGACGGAGCACAAACGAACTAACACCTGACATCTTATACTGATTTCATTTTAAGGCAAAATGCCTACAGTAAGCGAACCTTTTTTCTTTATTTATGCAAACCCACTACCGGACACGCATGTGCTGACAATTACAAGAGTATGACGGAGTTAAAAAAAGCTGTAATATTCTGTAGCAGGGGACCGTACCTCGCTTCGGTGCATCTGTTCCCAGAAATTCCTTGTGACATAACAAGGTTTTTAATTATAATGACTGTTTTAGAGTGGATACTTTTCACTCTGGGTTTGTAAAAACCTCATGGTTCAAACAAATACGCTAAGGAAAACGCGAAGAAAATTATGCTCAAAGTATCCATTATGGATCAAGTATAAAAGTCGTTCGTAATCTTCTTACTGCTGAAACGCGTTGCGAGGGAGAAGACGTTAAAATCAAAATCTCTCTGCACCAGCACCTTGTATCTGATGCTCTTGCACTGATGCAAACTGTTCCTTAAACTCTGCTGACATTAATCTCTCGTTTCTGTCAGTCAAGTCAGTCTTTTTTTTTCACTCTGGGTTTGTAAACCTTTATTTTCACATTGCACAAAATGTTTTAAGGAAAACGTACAATATAGTATTCATGCGTTTCATGGTTCAATCATATCTGTAATTAATCATTAGCAGTTTTTCAACCTTTGGCCTCCGATGGGGGAGCTTAACTATTTTCCATTCCATTAAAATCAAAATTCTCGGACACTGACCTTCTTCTGATGCTATTTGCTGTGATGCAAATTTTTATAAACAGCTGAAATTTTTTCAATAACATCTGCTTTTCGTTTGTGGGTCCACCAGCAATTTCATCATTTCTAACACTGTTCCAATTTTAATGTCTTATTTTCAAATTGGCGATGTTTTATCATTTACCTAGGAGATGATGATATGTTTGGCATTTCTTGCCCAGCTTTCTGATAGAGTGTTGTTTGAAGTGATTGGCCACTGACATTTATCATGTTATCATGGAAGGAAAGGCGCCATTCCACTGCGGTTTTCTTTGCTAAACGTAGGTTTGATTTTATTCGGAGAATTCTTCAACAAGAATCTTTATTTCATCTTCATCCAGAGTTGTTTTGATACTTTTTTTATAATCGAAGAATTTTTTGCAATAACATTCCATGCACGCGTGCGAGGACCGTAACGCTACAACGATCACCTTCAATTTAAGTTACCATTGAAAGATGAAAAGGGCTCTTTGCTCATCCTTACAAGTAGACTCGGGGGAGGGCAGGTGTTCGCATCCGAATGATATACTTTTCACACTACGTGTTTTCATCCTCACTAACAGATAATGGAATATTTAAAAACAGAATCTTTCCACATCCAATGATCAGAAAAGGGTGAACATCTTACTAGGTCATCAGTAGCGCCACAAAGTCGGCTGGAAATCTGAGTCATGCAAAGACGTTAAACGTTATTAATTCTGTGAGTTCATCGCCTGTTTAATAAACGGAAGCGGAGGGAGTGAGGCGACTTTTGAGAATAGTTGATTAAAAAAGTCGCCTGGTTTTTATGGTTTCTTTATAACGCCATACTATCAGGTGGCATGCCTTTTTTTTTTTTTCTTAATTGCATCAATGGGGTGCCTTTTAATAGTGCTGAAATGATTGTTCAATTTCTTCAAGTTGGGAGGTTAGTAATTTATTAACGAGTGATTTCTCACCCTTACTGGTATTAATTTGTGGCATACGTGCATTGATGGGAGATAAAGCTTAGGTTAATAAGCAGTCTCGACTCGTCTGTTCTTCAAGTTTATGAAACTATCCTGAATATTCTAGTCTCCTACCAGCCCTTCATGAGGAATCGTGAACAATACGTATAACTACCATCAGACCTCTGGTCCTTTCTATAACGTCTTGAAGTTCGTTATTTCATCACCCATGAGTCTAATTGCCTATATCCTCATCCAAAGAATGAATTCGGTGTTCGTCTAGTTCGTCTACCATTATTTTCCTGAATCCTTCTTTTAAGTTTCTCCGTTATGCAATATTACTATCAACTTTTGCAACTTACGTGAATTAACTTCGCTTTTAGGCAGTAGGCCAATTTGAAAATAATAATCAGATAATGATTATTAGCATGCATACCAGACCTCAAAGGAATGACCTTTATTGATTTAATAATTTTGACTTGACTTAGAATATATTGAAAGAAACCGTTGATATCAAGTAATATTTGGTTAATTTACGATTCCCATCAAAGAACTAAGGTAGTGTTCCTTCATGCCAGCATAGTAGAAAGTGAATAAACTTCACCTCTCTCTCTCTCTCTCTCTCTCTCTCTCTCTCTCTCTCTCTCTCTCTCTCTCTCTCTCTCTATATATATATATATATATATATATATATATATATATATATATATATATATATATATATATATATATATATATATATATATATATATATATATATATATATATATATATATATATATATAATTGTGTGTGTATATATATTTATATATATATATATATATATATATATATATATATATATATATATATATATATATATATATATATATATATATATATATAAATAAACCCACCACTACCATCTCTCTCTCTCCATTACAATATAAGGATCTAACAGCAATAACAATTCATAGAGAAATAATAAGTGTAGGTTTCCTTTCTAAAAGCAAAGCACGATAAAAATCATGACACTCCTATAACGGACCGTGCGACAACCAATGAATGCATCAAATAAATCATTTTGGAATGTGAGACCAATTGGCCCTTGTACATTTTTATTTGGGACACACCACTGCAGTTATAATGCAATAACGAAGTGACAAGCGCGGCTAGGAGTCGGTTCTGTTAAACTGCCGGGTCAGGTAGTTCATCCTGGATCTATTTGCCATCTATCTGTGGCAATTTTGTTATTTTTTTACATCATGACTGTTTAACCATGTTTTGATTATTTCATGTTTCTTGTGTTATTGCATCTTAGATATATTTCTGTATTTGTACAGTTAATTATTGAATTTTTACTTCTTTCTTTAGTTGTCTGTAAAAGAAAACTACTGAGATGATTTTGTCTGTCCGTCCGCACTTTTTCTGTCCACCCTCAGATCTTAAAAACTACTGAGGCTAGAGGGCTGCAAATTGGGATGTTGATCATCCACCCTCCAATCATCAAACATCCCAATTTGCAGCCCTCTAGCCTCAGTAGTTTTTATTTTATTTAAGTTTAAAGTTAGCCATGACCGTGCGTCTGGTAACGCTATAGGACAGGCAACCACCGGGTCGTGACTGAAAGTTTCATGGGCAGCGGCTCTACAACATTATATGCTGTACAGAAAACTCGATTGCGCCGAAGAAACTTCAGCGCATTTTTTTACTTGTTTATTCTTTGGAAACCCACTGAACCCCATAGAAAGAAGTACTTTTTTTTATTCAAAGTGTAGCAAATTTATTGCATTAAAATATTATGACCACCAAACGTACATTTAGGTACCAATAAAAAAGAAAAACCATCCACTCCATTTTCAATAAGGAAAATAGAAAAAAATGTCAAATTGGGAAATATTTAGTTGAAAGAATGTTATTTACATAACTTGTGTTGAAATAGGAAAATTATTAATCATCCGCCCTCAAAACTTCGAACGGGGAATTATCACGTTAAATAATACATGAAACACAATCTGCAGATAAATAAATACTCACACTAAAAAAATATGCATAAAATAGATTATATAAACACTCCTCAACAGAATCAGCATCCACAAGAAAAGGGTAACAGATCCTGGAACCAGAGGGACACAAGGACATCCTGAAATATCTTACAGACTCACCTTGATCTGTGCTTTTTCCGCTTCCTGAAAAAGTTCTTGCAGGTCTGCCTCCTGGCTTTGAGCGCAGGCAGGTTGAGTTGGGACACCTCAATATTCCCTTCACAGAAAGGGACTCTCGTTAGCCCTGAAATGGGGTAATTATCCAAGAACCTGGCAGTCCTTTGAGTGAAAGGCTTGTAGCTTATAAAAAATTTCGACTCCTCCAATCGGAATTTCATGAATTCGTGGGCATTTATTGCAGGGTAGTGCAGTATCTCTTGTAGAGGTCATATGCATTGCACACTGGCTGTCCACTGCATACCAAAGATACATAAATACTTCCTCCTGATTGCCATTAGGGACTTGTATAAGCAGGCAAACATATCTCTTATACCATGTCACCCAACATGGCATAACAGTCCTTGATGGTATTAAGTACTAAATAAATAAAAAATCTAGACTATGAAACCTGAAAATTGCAGTGGTTAAACAGTGAGCTAAAGAGATCCAAAAAGAAATGGCGTAAAGAGACAAATAGGCAAAACTTGGAGAAAATCCTACAGTTGCACATGCAGACCCACGAGTCTAACCTGCTCTGAATGCACTGTCAGAGACTGTAAGCTCTAATGTCGCAGTAGGCAGTCATGGCTTCGTTCACATTCAGCGTTAGGGTGGCTGAGCATTGTGGAAACTGGTCGGTCTTAAAGCCAAGATTGACTTGATCTTGAATAAGCTCTCTGCCGCCATCCCTTTAGCTCATTGTCATCGAAGTGTAGGTTAACTTTGTAAGATCTTGAACCACTTTGATGACACCACCTCAGCAACCTCAGGAACCCTTAAGTAAACGACACAATATTCATCTATACTGGGTAGTGGTCAGCTATTCATATACATACTCCAACCAAGGATTCTGTATGTTAAGTGTGTCTGTACTAAGACTGGTAGATGATAAGCTGTAAGATCTATCATAAACATGTCTAGGATGCTTTGGATGGGGAACTTGTTATTCGTGAAAATTGATGTTCGCAAGGGCAGGTGGGTTATTCTAGCTTCTTTTAGAATTCTTTATTGAGCCTGGTTTTCTTGTAGTCAAGAGCGTCCTCTTGGAGATCGTTGACATCCTCCAACTCTTATTCCTCATCATCAGACATATCTTTTTAGATAAAGAGGCCACAGGAAGGGAATCTAGGGGACCATTTGTTAAATTTGTGTATTGTTAAATGGATGTGATATAATCTTGAAAAATGAAATATACTATGCATTAAAAATAAGCTTTGAAATCAGCGTTCAAAACATTATGTAATAAAAACAAGCTTACTCCAGATATATATAATAAGTGCAGCAAAATAACTGTTTTTAAAAATAAAATAATTGTTTTTAAAAATAAAATATAGTAAAATATTACGTCATTTATATTCAAGTAGAATATTTTGCACCCATGTTGTTATTCACTTTTGAAGCCCTTTTCTTTTCAATGCCTTTTAAAGGAGTTTTAATATTTTGGCACTTAATTGGCTGGAATTCAAAAAAAAATTCTGGTTTGTCCATATTCAGAAGAAAATGAACATCTAAACTGGTGCCATCCTCTAATAGGGCTTCATCCAATTCGATGTCTTCATCTTCGGCTTTGGTAGTGGCAGTTAATTTCAAATCTTTGGATTTGTGGCGAACTGATAAACAGACAGGATAAAGGTAGGAGATATAGTCCTTCTGCTGGCATTAGGTATTTTATTTTTTACAAATATTCATGAATATAAAAATGTCTTGCGTATGTCAGTGACAGAAATTCATGGTTATTGTTATATATGATGAATAGTACAGCGATGACGGAAATTTTAATTTGACCAAAATTTCACCAAGAAAAATTTTTATTTTATTTAGTTTTACTTTGGATAAAAGTAAGGTAGCATTATTTCACTTCTAACAAATAAACCTAAGATTATTTGATGAATTTCGAAAAAAGTCTTTATCGTTAAAGGCCAATATGAATACGTGGCCTTGAACGTTTTATAATTGCATCCAATTTGACTTGAGCGTTATATATCTATTCTGGTTGATTAATATCATTTGGTATCATAACGAATTAATAGCGATATGACTACCTAACGCAGTCACAAGACCCCATGGGGATTTGCATGGCTCCTGGGATATCAAGCAAGTATCCAGTCCAGGCTTCGCTTTTTTTTTTTCAGCACAGATATTTTGCAAGATATTTAAAGACTACTTTAATTGGAATCATATCACCGCAAGCACCAATCACCAGTGCACATTATCTTCAAATTACAAGAACTTTACTCCAGTTCAACCGGTGTAGGAAACAAAAATGTCCGATTAACTTTAAGATCCTCTAAACAAAGTGTACCCATGACTCGCGCATTTTGCGATTACCCACTATAGCATCGATGTTTGACGGCGAAATGCGCCGTGATTGGCTGAGGCCCAGGGTTCATGAGCTCTTCTCTTACCTATATTAAACATCCACCAATTTTACAAACACACAGGGCCGTCGTAGGAGTTCGAAGATGAACATTCAAGGAGCCCTTGCAGGCTACTTGACGGTTAAAGGATAACTTTTGACCCTTTTTCTTGAACTTTGTAAAAGTTCAAATGTGTCAGTCTTTTTTATAACTATCAGACTGGTGTATTTGTTGAAGAATTGCAAAACTAGATAACTTTGTACAATTAAAATCTTTTCATTATGAAGGAATTTGGCCTTATTAATATACAATCTTTGACAGATACTTTATGAATATTATAAAAATCCAAATGATGCTGATGGTTAATGCTAGCGTTACGGGTATCATTTCCGATATTTGTTCTTCTTGCATATCTTGACAGAAAAAACATGACGTTTTTGGTGGGGGTGGGTGGGTTCTGATCACAGAACCTAAAAAAAGTGGTAATAATTGCAAAACTAGTTTTTAAACTTAAACATTTCAAAACCAGCGTGTTAAACCTATAATCCGTTTCCGCTAATTCTGCTTGGTTTATGCTTTTTGTCTATATGCCGATTATGCGTTAACGAGCAGAAGCGATATCAAAGAAAAAAGTTATATCTATTCGAAATATTGGAGCATGGAGGGAGAAAAGCACGTATGCTTCCGTATTAACTATTATTCTGCATCACTCACTGACTTGCATTGCAATCGGCAAACGGCACAGGATACAAAAGATGAAAAAACTTTTCCCATATTTACTACTGAATTATAAAAAAATCTTTTATACAATCACACAATTATAATTATAATATTATAATATATATATATATATATATATATATATATATATATATATATATATATATATATATATATATATATATATATATATATATATATATATATATAAATATAGAATATAAACATGTAATGTGCAACAGCCATTATGCCTTCTTAACTTCTCGAATTTTTCGCGCTTTTTGGATACAAAGCCTTAAGATCAAAGTGCAAGAAATATGAAGAAATTATGACGTCCGGTAGCCGGAAACGAAACCGCGTTACCATAATCACGACGAGGTCATGTTGCCAGTCTTAAGGCTTTGTAGTAAGAAGCGTATCCAAAAAAGCGAAGAATTCGAGAAGTTAAGAGGTCATTATGGCTATTAAAATTACACACACACTCATTATGTATATATATATATATATATATATATATATATATATATATATATATATATATATATATATATATATATATATATATATATATATATCACCAAACAATGATTTACCTGTACCCACCGTCCTCTCCTTCACACTTTTACTACTCATGTTTATCTTCCAACACTTTTCTCCTTGGTTCGGTAAAGTCTCACTTTATTTTTCTTCCTCTGTGCTTCTATCTAAGACAAACAAATTGTATCACCTTTTCATTTTACCAGCCACATCACACCCCAACCTACCACAAAACAGATTTGGATGCGTTATTGTGCATATTTATGGTTCTACATTTACATTTTTCAGTTCCATAAATTCTCCTTCACACATACTGCACATTTACACTTTTCTTCTACGTACGTAAATGACTGACATAAAAATTTCTTCCTGGGACACTCGTCTTCTCCCTTGAACCTTTTGCAGAGTCCTTGCTGCCTGCCATTGCTTCAATTCATTTTACTATTATACGTTAAATTTAGTCCTGAACACTTCCGTATTTTTCCTGTCGTAATCGTTCGTTATTTAGTCATTTTTTATTTTCTCTTCCAACAAACACATTCACTTAGGTATTAAGTGTACGAGAAGCATGTAATTGAAAGCTGCTTACAATTTTTTGTCAGAATTATGGAGGATGTCCTCATCTTGAATATTTTGATTGTGTGATGTCATGTCGAATTTCCTAAGAGAACACTTGCGTATAAAATATGATATCATAGGTAAGTTTTGTTTTCAATTAATAATTTGTAACCAAAATAAAGAAATTTGTCAGGTGGACCGGATGAAATATCTAAAATTCATAAACTTAATATTTCACGCCCTGGGTCGCTTTTACAGCATTTCAAACCAGAACGATGTCCGAATAATGAAATATCACTTCTTAAGAGTCATTTCTTAAGGAACTGGTATGATTTCAGTAACTCTCCATGAAAAACATTTTATAAAATAGTTTGCTATTTTGATAATTTGCCCTTGTGTGGCCTAAATTAAGAGAACACATTATCAGTTCCGCAAAAATTAACACATTTTAACAGTAACAGCATGCCTAAACATTTTAATGGAAAACTATATAGCCTATTAGGCATAAAATGAGCAGACATGCCAGTCTGAATTTCACGATATTTTTCAAACACTGCACCGATTTATTCAGTCACATAAAAAAAAATATTAGCCCTCGCACCCTTCTCTCTCTCTCTCTCTCTCTCTCTCTCTCTCTCTCTCTCTCTCTCTCTCTCTCTCTCTCTCATACATACATACATACACACATACACAAATACATACATGTAAATTTATATATATTGTTGGGAACCCCTTTTGGGTTCATCATGTTCTTTGAATATATATAAAAAAAAAGATCGGGACCGAGAAAATCTGGCATAAATCGAGGCAGACAAAGGAGGAAGGAGCTCAACAAAACCGAAAGGTGGCCTTAAAACTATTTTATTCACAACAAAATTTACACTAAAGTACATTCATACAAATGCGTCAGTAGCAAATCAATAAACAATACCAAAATGAGTCAGTACTATAAAACATTACAAAAACAAATCAAAGTCGAAATAATCATAACAGAGTCAGTACATAAATGGTTTACAAAATGAGTCAGTAACAAAATGATCAAGAAACAATGATCAAAGTCAAAACAACATCAGTCAGTAAATAAATGACAAAAATCAATAAACATCATAAATAGTCATTTACAGCACAAGCATTAGATTTAAGAGAGTTAGTAAAAATAATGAAAAACATATGACCTCAATAAAATCTGAATTTGTAGACAAGGCAAAAAGCAAAAGGAACCAGTAAAAAATAATCACATGAAAAACATTGTTAAATACATATTCCTGCTAAGCCCTCACACTGAAATGCTAATGAAACATCATAACAAAAATTATACATTATATCACTTTACTTAACAGGTAATAAGACACTTGTTATTATTGTGATAAATACAACCACAACAGGGTCACCAAACACAACCACAGCAGGGCTAACAAATACAACCTCCACAGGGCTAACAGATACAATAATTGAATCTCAACAGGGCTAACAAACCCAACCACCACAGGGTTACCAACCTCAATAGCCACAACAGGTTTAACAATTTCAATAACAACGACAGTGTCAACAAACATAACCACAACACGGTTAACAACCTCAATAACCACGACAGGGTCAACAAATATAACTGCAACGTGGTTAACAAATATAACCATAACAATGCTAACAAACAAAACCACAAAAGGACTAACAAATACAATCATAACAGGGCCAAAGCACAGAGGTGAACTTTCGAAACAGCCTGCAATACTCGGACGAGGTCCCAAACACAGATGAGTTGAATTTCTGAAACATGCGAGGCTGCAATACTTAGAAGTCCCACACGCAGATGAGTTGAATCTCTGAAACATGCGAGGCTGCAATGCTTAGAAGAGGTCCCAAACACAGATGAGTTGAATTTCTGAAACATACGAGGCTGCAATACTTAGAAGAAGTCCCACACGCAGATGAGTTGAATTTATGAAACATGCGAGGCTGCAATACTTAGAAGAGGTCCCACACACAGATGAGTTGAACTTCCGAAACATGCGAGGCTGTAAGTACACGCAGATGAGGTCCATGAAACATGCGAGACCAACTCAGGAGAGCTGTTGGATGAAAAAAACGAACGTGGACACACACACACAGACGAGGTGATGATCCACATCCTTCTGAAGAACCTATCAGGTACCCAACACCTGATGCCTCTCCAATACTGTCATCTCAGTACTCTGTCCCACACGCAGATGAGTTGAACTGACTCTATATTTTAGAAGAGGTCCCATACAGATGGGTTGAATTTCTGAAACATGTGACTTACTGACTGCTCCACACACAGATGAGTTAAATGAAGAAGTCAGACACGAGGTCCGACGGACATCAACTCAGGAGAGCTGTTGGATAAAAAAAAAACAAAAACAAGAGAACATCCTTCTGAAGAGGGAACAATCGGAATGCGGTTCTTCCAACAAATCTGTCCTGATAACTCTGATGTTGAAGATAGTGACTTACTGATATATGATTACTAAAATGAAGATATCAGACATACGGACATATAAATTAAAAACAAAACAAGAGAACATAGGGAACAATATGCGGTTCTTCCAACAAATCAATATAATGAGAAATATATATATATATATATATATATATATATATATATATATATATATATATATATATATATATATATATATATATATATATATATATATATATATATATATATACATGAAATAATTATCACACCATGATTTTTATACAATCATGAAGCTACAAATGTCATTTAACATCCAATTCATGCTACTTCGAGAATATCCCCAATGAGGAATTATCACCGAAAGGGAATTTATAAGTGATAAATGGATTGGTACTGCCGGGTCTCGATCCATTGACACAGTTACCTTCCAACGACTCCAGTCGACGGTCTACCCACTTAGCTTCAGCATTAACCCACCTCCACCATGATAGCTCATTGGTATGTTTGGAACACGCAGCTCTTATTATGAAATTTTTATCACACCGTGATTTATATACAATCATGAAGCTACAAATGTCATTTAATATCCAATTCACTCTGTGTAGAGGGATCGAGACCCGGCAGTACCGATCCATTTATCACTTATAAATTCCCCTTCGGTGATAATTCCCCATCGGGGATATTCCCGAAGTGGCGTGAAATGAATATTAAACGACATTTGTAACTTTATGAATATATATATATATATATATATATATATATATATATATATATATATATATATATATCGGTATATATATATATATATATATATATATATATATATAAAACAGAAGTAGTTGGCGCAACACATTGCATAGCATCATCAAGGCTGAAAAAGAAAATTTCGCCGACGCTTTTAAAATACATTGTTACATCATCAAGGCTAAAAATAGCATGTTGAGACTTCAAGTCGTTAGTTTTATTCCATGTATTTTTAATTTGTAAAATTTTAGCCTTGATGATGTAACAATGTGTTATGAAACGTCGTCGGCAAATAAATACCACCTACAGATGACCGACTGCTGTCTCCTATTATATATATATATATATATATATATATATATATATATATATATATATATATATATATATATATATATATATATATATATATATCTTCTTCTTTTTATATTTTCCCATATATATATATATATATATATATATATATATATATATATATATATATATATATTTATATATAATTCAATGCCTCATTTGGATCTTAGAGGTTCTAGTGACAAGCTTATCCAAAAAGTGTGAAGAATGCATGTGTGGTCTGGATGGCCAGTAGAATGGAGAGACTATAAACAATTATTCCCTTTTAATTAATAAATTTTATAGTTTTCTCGTGTCAATCTTAGAAGAGAGGGATCCTACTAAAAGCAATAAAATTCACATAAAGGTTCATTGATCTGCTGCAGCGTTATGGGAACGAAAATAGTTCGGGATTCAAATGTAGAATTACTGATCTTTACAGAGGTTATGATTGATTAAGGATAGTAAGGAGGAACTGCTGTAGTTAGTGAAAGGTTAAGAGGGTGTGCGTGGGAGTATCAACACAGGATAGCATAATTGAGTTATGGATGGCGGAAGAATGAACTCGATTTGTTCATATAAGTAAAATTTTAGGGAAGAAACGTAACTGATAAAGGTAGTATGAGCCAATATCTGAAATACAGGATATGCAAAGCAAGAATTTTACAAGATGTGTATCAAAGATTTAAAGTTAAGGAGCAGTACCTAAAAAGTCAAATACAGTATGTGTTTAGCATTTATTGAGTCAGCTCCTCCTTCTAAAAGTGATACATTGATGGTGAATACAAATGAAAGAGAATGGTTAAAGCTGATGAGAAGAAAAGTTTATGTACGTTGTGTGTAGTAAGATGGATTAAAGGTGAGAACGGGAAACAGGTTACGTATCATGACGAGATTGATGAAGTGCTGGAGATGGTTTGGCAAAGTGGATTGAATTAGGATGTCAAGCTAATGAAAAGATGACATAATTCTGAAATGCATGGAAACAGGAGAATAAGACTTATAGAGCTCTATTTAAGAGATAAAGTCCATGCAAAATAGATGTGAATTCAGCATTGTACTGGAAGATACACACGCTATTTGTACACCTCCTGTGAGGTGACTGAAGTTTTCTGGATTTTCTTTCCATCCACAGTCCAGTAATTCAGTGTGAAACTGGTGACACAGTCTGTCCCCTGTGCCTTGTTGTCCTGGAAGTTGAAGTACACAAACACACACACACACATACACATATATATATATATATATATATATATATATATATATATATATATATATATATATATATATATATATATATATATATATATATATATATATATATATATATATATATATATATATATATATATTATATATATATATATATATATATATATATATATATATATATATATATATATATATATATATATATATATTATCAAGAATAAACATCCTCCCTTCCTGTAACTTTGATTCCGTCATTTATTTTAGAATTAATCTGTTATTCCTCTGCCTCTGGAGTCAGGCGTCGCAGGGAAACCGCACTTACTTGAACCAGTCAACAGCCGTTAGCAGGCCTCCTTAACCACCCCCCACCCCCCACAACATCGCGGGATCCAGTAAACAATACAAAACCCCTTTCCAACCCCCCCCCCCCGCCATCACGTGATGGGGAGGCATGTAGCCATTTAGCGCTAGGGAACAGGTAGCATTCTGATCTGTAGGCATATAATGATAAGTGCGTTTTTCCCATGCCCTCCTTCCCGGTGTTTTTGACTTGCTTGCAGGAACGGGTGGGGCCAACGCCAGACGCTCGAAGAAGCCAGGTTTTTGAAAAGCAGAGAGACGCTCTTCTGATTTCATCTGTGGCGGACGCGCTGAATTTTTCTCCAGCTCCGCTGGTTGGACTGACTTCAAAGGACACCTGGTATGGTTGTAGGCGCCAACAACAGTCATAAAAGGTTCGTACGTTTGCAAGTAGTCAAGACCAGCCCTTTCCCCTTTTACTTAAACTCCTTAAAATTCCATTTCTTTGAACTTTTAACCTCTCCCTCCATAAAGCAAACCTCCCTTTGTTACTACGCTAAACTTTTGTAACGAACTACAAGAACTCTTACCAACGTGCATCTAAGAATATGTAACACATTAATTTTCAAGTACTGAATTTCTGAAACATGAAAGTTATTAGATACAAGTCTTAGACTTCAGAAAAGTTATAAAAGTACTCGTACTGAAATCAAATGATAAATGAATACAGCGACAATTATTAGTGTACTTTTATCACAAGCAAATGATAAATGAATACACACGTTAACTTAGAAAAGTACTTGCATCAAAAGCGAGTGATAATTGAACACATCGGCAACGGTAAATGACATGAAACGGTCCAAATCACAGTATCTTGCCTTAGTCCTCAGCTAAAGGTGGAACTAGTTGCTGCATGGATCATACTCCTTCTCTTTACAGACAAGCCTGGTGATGAAATCGATGAGAGGTAACGTTATCAGAACTAACGTAAAGTGAAATAATGAATTACTTCTGCATTCTTGTTTTTATACGTCCTGAATCACGGATTTGGGTTTGTTCAGATTTGTGTAAAAGTTTCTTTTCAGATTCTCATTACCTTGACTTTGATATATATAAATATATATATATATATATATATATATATATATATATATATATATATATATATATATGTGTATATATACATATATATATGTATATATACAGTATACACACATATATATATATATATATATATATATATATATATATATATATATATATATATATATATATATAAATACATACATACATTTGTCGATATCTCTGAAATAATAAATATATGTGTTTGTGTTAGCAATCAGGATCAGTTTAATTACAAAGCCTTTTAACTTGGCAATGACACTTCAATTATTGATGATGGCAAACAATTTTGTTAGGCATAAATAATTCATTGGCACATGTCGATTATAAACTTGTAATGAAATAAATTTTGAATTGAAGACAATTTATGATCAACGATAAAATTGTAATTGTTGTTTTAGATAATATAAATATTATATTATCAGATTCCGTTACAACGGTGATGTTTTAAAGGCTAAGAGATAATGTCGTATAAAAGAATAAATATTAGAATAAATAGCATTTCATATGAATGTATTTGAGTATTTGCCAAATTGAGTTTCATTCAAAATTCATCTGCGTATCAAATAACTGTAAATTCTTTGACACGTATCAGAAGTTATAACGTCACTCACTACAGTTTGAAATGTCAGATAAAATGAATCTACTCATGAAATACCAAAAATAGTTTAGTTTTTCAGTTATATTCGTAATATCCATAAGAAGTAAAACAAAAACTCTCCGGATGCAGCGAAGCTTCGTTTGAAACTAGTAATCGTAGGACGAGGAAATTGGTCGAGTTTGACGTCTGGCAATACTTGCAACTTTTTCAATATCACGAGAATCCAGATAGAACATCTTTTCAGAATGATGTTCGTAATAAAACTGGCACGAGGATTCTCGAAGATCACTTGAGGTGCTGCAATAAAACAAACTTTACGATATATATATATATATATATATATATATATATATATATATATATATATATATATATATATATACTGTATATATGTATATTTATATATATATGTATATATATATATATATATATATATATATATATATATATATATATATATATATATATATATATATATATATATATATATATATATATATATATATATATATATATATATATATATATATATATATATATATATATGTATATATATATATATATATGTGTGTGAAAAGAAATTAGTTGAATGAACACTTTATGTATTTATATATATAGGTTATATATCATACCATCACACGTCTCCAGTTATTTGTTGAAATATATATATATATATATATATATATATATATATATATATATATATATATATATATATATATATATATATATAAATATATATATATATATATATATATATATATATATATATATGTGTATATATATATATAATAGTGGTAATCTTCTTATGAACGAAGATATATTTTCACTTATATTCCACATAGGAAAATGAAAGATGCAAAGGGTCAGAATATGCCCAACAATTTCATCCTCCAATGGACATCTTCTTGGAGCGTTTATTA
>NC_089789.1:3446568-3504068 GCF_040412425.1 Macrobrachium rosenbergii | reverse complement strand
TCTCTCTCTCTCTCTCTCTCTCTCTCTCTCTCTCTCTCATTATACTGTTATGTATTTTTTCCGGATTTTATTTCCGTAATTGCTGCCAACAGCTACATTAATGACTACTGTTATCATTTTTATTTCGTTTTTTTATAAATGCCATCACGCTACCTATTGTCCAAAACACTTTCTGAGAAGGGAAGTTTTCATCATGAACGTAGTCTTAGTCTTTTCAGTACATAATAAAGTGATATGCTTATTACCCGTTGTCTGAGCTAATTGTTTCGATCTTTGCCGAGATATCTTATTTTCTAATGACCAGTTAGCAAAGATGACAAAGAGGAGATTTTTCGAATCTACAGAGAATATGTGATACCAAGCTTAGACCGTCTATTGAGTCGAAGTCCGTCACAAACCTCTGATTCAAATATCCCTAGATTCAATAAAGGGCGGAAGCATTTAGTTGCACTAACCAGGCTGCTCACCGGTCATTAAGGTTACAAGATATTATTAGTGTTCCAGACAATACCGTAGGAATTCCCTAGTCTCCATTCGTACAGCTAAACACAAGTTTCTTTTTAAAATGGCTTTTGGTTTACCCTGCTTTCTACCTGCGTGGCTAATAATTTGCATCTTATATCATCAGGCTCTCATTGGTTGACCAATTTCTCTCTCTGCAACAGATATTGCTATGTTAGTAAGATGTAAGTTCTGTAATGATAAATAAAACGATAGGTTGGCAAGGAATTTTATAAAGTTCTAAACAAAAGTGAGACATAAACCCAGCTGCCATTACCCCGCTTCCTCAGAATGCCTTGAATTTATTGTCATTACTACAAGTGCCTTATTCCGGAACCTTTTGAATTCTCCAGATGCGAGAAAACTTTTTGACTGGTCTGTATCCTACTCCTGTTGACGTATCCCTCCTTCCTACTAGAGAAAGGGACTGAATGGATCCTTACTGATTACTCCATAGACTGGCTCATGATTGTGAAGCCCTCGACGAAACTTAATCCTTTTGGTGATAGAAAACTTTATTCATTAGAAAATTTACTTTGGAGAAAAAGTAATATTTTCATAACTATTGAAAAAGTAACTCTCATAATTAATCAATGCATTATATAACAGATTCTTCGATTTTTCAATTTCACACGTTTTGTTTTCTTTCAAATATACACCAGTCATTTCATCCAACTGATTTTTTCGTTTTTTTTTTTTTCAAAATAAGACAATTTTTTTTTTCAAATTACAAGTCGCTAACAAATCTCATATTCAAGGGGCAGGATGATATCAGTTCTCCGGCAGATTTTGTCCTTCCCACTAACGCTTGTAAGACATCGCTTCAACATTTACTGTGCTACGCTAATATTATAGCTTCAAATGAGTCCCAAGTAAAACATTGGATGCGTTTTTTTCTTAAGGTTGAACTGTTTTCTCTAATTCGTCACAATTTCGGCTGAATAATTAGTTTAGAATATAAACTCATTTTCGTCAAAACAATCGTCCACGCGTTTAAAATCGACAAAGATAGGAATACCTAGTGCATTAGTTAGTTAACATTGCATGCATACGATATGCTGCATTTGGGCAAGTTTCCTCATATTTGAAATCCGCAAATGCTCTTCAATTGCAATCCTGGAAAACTCTAATTGGAAAGAAATCAAATCCTACTCTTCTCTGCTTGAACTGGATACAGGAATAAGATCGTTTTCAAAGAGAATTCAGGGATTATTTGGTAGCAGGGGTAGTTTTGATGACCACTTCGAGCAGCAAGGTGTATGCCCTGGCACTGACAGCACTCCATGTGTATATGTTCAATTAATTCCACGTATATTAAGAATGATACCAGTATATACATAATATATATATATATATATATATATATATATATATATATATATATATATATATATATATATATATATATATATATATATATATATATATATAGTGTTTCTGTTTCCTTCGTGGATTTTATCTTATATATATATATATATATATATATATATATATATATATATATATATATATATATATATATATGCGTGTGTGTGTGTGTATGTATGTGTGTAAGGGAAATAATAGCCATGAATTTACAATCTTATCGACGTGTGTAACATCTGAATAAAAAAAAAGTTTAACAACACTACCTGGAAACTGCAGAAGACTTCACGTTGCATCTGAGATTTTTGAACGATACACAAGGAATCGTGTGGCATCACATTTGAACACGACTCTACAATCGACCAAAGGTTCATTTTGTTAAATGCTACTAATGTTTAATATACTTCTCAGCAATAAAAATTTGTAAACACGTTGGTTAAAAGGACAACATCCTCTAAGTTTTGGGAAACTACTGTTTCCTTCTTCGGAGACGACGGAACGAACCGAGAGCAATGATTCAGGTGTTATTTATAGCTCGGTAGACCATCTCAGATTTCAGAAAAACGTGTGTTTTCATGACGGAACCAATGCCGGAGGGACGAAGCCGAATGATGTCCCGTCGTCATTTACCTTTCAAGATTAGGGAGCAGGTTGAGCAAGAGGTTAAAAACTGTTGCAATATATAATATATGTAATACTTGCATATGGCCATAAGAAGGACTTTGGTAACGGAGGGTTATTTTATAAAGACAATAATGCTATAGAATAACCTAAGCTAAGTCAAGTCAGCGTTGGATTTGCCAGTTATTTCATCCAAACAGATGGTGCACGTGATGTGGAACGATTATCCTGGAACTTGAATAGCATCTAATACCTCCGAAAAGGGTAAACGGGAGCTAGAAAAAGCTTAAAAGTTTGTTTTGACTTTTAACAATGCAACACATTCTAGTGTGAGGGGTCTTTTCGTCTAACAATAATAATAATGATGAGTACAAAATAAGGTACTTTTCTTGAGTTGAAATCTTGGTATACTGTTAAAATTACACTTAATTTTCTCTGACGATGAGGAAACTAGTCCTCGCAAAGCTTCAAGGTTTAAAGTGTATTTCTAACAATATACCAAGATTTACAACCAAGAGAAAAGAAAGTCTTACTCTTTCCCCATCTTTCAAGAACGTTATTGTTTGTCTTAGAATAATAATGATAATCAGTTTCATCTTAGATTAGTTAAAAATTGGTCGTGTAGAAATATGCATTGTACTTAAGTTGTTAGGTCCTGTACTTGTGTCTCCAACGGGTTTTTAGGCTTTGAAGTGACAATAGGTCCCCAAGTGTGAAGAAATCGAGGAGTTGGCAGGTCATTGTAAAGTATTCTTTTTTTCTTCGCGTATTCTCATATAACTCGTTTCATTTCATCCCTCCTACTTACGGAATTTTGCCGTCCCTTAGCTCGTCTCGCTTTTCTCAGCTTAATCGTATCTTTTTGGATAGTTTTTATGCTCCATTTTCATTCTGCAAAAGCACTTTTCTTATTTCGATTGCTATCCCCGATAAATAAGTTTTTCCTTCCGTTCCCTGACTTTGCGACTCTCGGGGGCAGAGGTGCGCTGAAATATTCACCCACTTTCTGAGCACTGACATTCTTTTCGACTTATGGTCTTTATCCCATTTAGATTTTCCCCCCCTCACTTTTCTTGTCTCTTTCGGAAGAGCTTGCGCCATTTCATCTGTCACTGTTCCGTCTGGCTCTCAGTCAGTTTTATTCTTTTATTAGCGTTTTTTTTTCCCTTTGTTTTTCCTCTCTTACTTCTATTCCCAACGGAGAAATTAATCTGAAGCCTCCCTTTTCTGCAAATCTTCTCTAATTAAACATCTCTCCTCTTGTGGCATCGTCAGTCACTCTTCCTAAAAAGCATTCCACCCATTGCCTCTTCTCCTTTAATATCCCTTTCAATACGTCTCGCACCACGTCCGTGCTGCATATCTGTTCCTCCTCCTGTCGATTTCATATTACCTTTTTATTTATTTAATTATTTATTTATTTGCATCACAGGAATTATCTCTCTTGTCTTAAGTCCAATAGTCAGTTGTAGCTGTTTATTCGTTATCTTACGTTCTCTTTTGTCATCATTCACTTCTTGTTTAGTTCAGTCTCTCGTCTGGTCTTCCATCGGGTATGTCCTTGTTATAGAAATAACATTTTTCCCTTTCTGTTACCAATACCACCTATTTCTACCTTGCGCTTATCTCACAATTATATCGTTTCCTATCATGTACTACTTTCCACCTGTTATTCGTCTTCTCTTCCTCTCTCTGTACTAATGGACAGTAATGCCGCATCGCCTGTTTGGTAACTTCTCTCTCTCTCTCTCTCTCTCTCTCTCTCTCTCTCTCTCTCTCTCTCTCTCTCTGCACTTTTCAGCCACTAGGACATGGAATCCATTTCCCCAAATCGTACCCTTAATCTTTATCCCTTAGTGCAACTTTCCTTAGCTGTAAAACCAAAGATATCTTAACAGCTTTCCTTTCATTTCTTTGTTTAAAAACGAAGTCAGCTTTCATCTAGACAAAAGAGCGAGGAAGCAACATCCAGCCTTTAACTAAATAAGGGGTGGAACAAATGGCATCCATTCTTCATCCAGACACGAGATATAGAAAAACAACATTCATTCTCTGTCAAAATAAGAGAAGTAAACCGTAGACGATACTTAAACAAGCTATAAGGAAAATAACATTTAATTTATATCCAAACAAACCGTCGAAAAACGATATTGAAAACTGGCTGTAGTAAACTTATAATTTTAAATAGTATCTAATGTAAATATTGCATAAAATAGCAAGAATAAAAGAAGCGAATCATTGCAAATTAATGCGATGGATGGAATACCAAGTTACTAGAATTGTATAGTAATGTCATATTTGCTGTTTATGGCGAGTTTTTGCAAACTTCACTGCTGTTTGTTCCAGGAGGTCTTTAGAATACACCTGCATCCTTCTATTTGTTAATAAAATAGCCGGCCGATTGCTGCAATGAAGGAAAACTTATGAGAAAGGAACAGGTTTGAAACTCAGTGAGCTGAAGCAAGAAGGAATGGAGATTTGGCAATAAATGACAGAAGCTGCGGGAAATTGATATCTCTGTTGATTATCAACACTACAGAATAAAATCCAATACGAAGAAATGAAACGGTGCTTCTCTGAAATGCACAATAAGAAAATAACTGGTGGGAAGACACTAAACCTCTTTTTTTCTCAGTGGAAACTAATCCCTCGATATGTAAATGAAGAATCATGTCCACCAAAGTCATAGCTGTGTTGGAAGACAAAATCTAAGCAAAGAGCTGCAATACAGTTTTCTTAATATAAATAGTTTAGGTATTTTTGTCATTATAAGCCTACCATTTATTATTATTTTGAACTAAAACTTTATCCAGCAAAGTACTGATTGATTACTAAGATATAAACCAAGGAATTATGAAATTCTCAAACAAAATGTTGTCTACAGGGATATATTTCTTCTATTTGTAAACCAAGTAACATGAATAATTAGTTTAGAAATTAAACCTTTTTTGTGTTCTACATATAACGATTTCTTCTGGGTTTAGTCTTTCCTAAGCCCAAAAGAGTGACTCTACCCGTGATTCAGTGTGGTTCTTAAACTGTGAAAAGGTTATGGTATCCTGCTATTTTGATAATGAGTGCGGAATTCTTGAACAGATGGTGGAGATGTGAAATTATGATGAAGTTAACCTGTTACGATGCAACCATTTTCTTAGTTTCTTCCAGTCGTAATTAATTGTCTTTTATGGTAAAAAAAAAAAAGCTTTATGTGAACATTACTTTACAAGTGAGTCCTTGAAAAGCATGTTTTCAAAACTCGAACACTAAAAACTTGTTCAGAATGAGAACGAAAATGTAGTGTGCAATATATAAAAGAAAGTATTAAAGTAATGTTAATTACAAAAAGAAATGATACGACAGTATTAAAAATAATAAAATCGTTTTAATATAATTAATATGCATAACTAATTACATAAAATGATTTATCTTTAAAACGCATTTATTCTTCAACAAAAATTAGACGAGTAGGAAACGTCATGACTAACAGAAATGAAACTGGAATTGCAATGCTTTTCCCAGGCTTCACATGAGGTGGATCCCATTACCCTCTCAGTCCCTACTTTTCAGTTTTCCCTCTGAGAAAAGTGAAATATAATCACATCGAATTACCAACTGTTCTGCATCTCTCATTTGCTTTGTAATGTAAAATCAGAAGGAATACCAGCGCTTCGAAAAAGGTCTTTTTCGTTGAATTCACTCCTTACTCTGGGTGTTGACCAAATATAAATCATAAACCCAAACTCTGGGATGTGCCATAATCTTATATACCGTGTCTTCTGCAGTCAAGAGTTCGAGTTCCCTAGTTTGTGTTTCTGCTAATTTTTTCATCTACTCTTTATTGGATTTTAATCCTTATATATATATATATATATATATATATATATATATATATATATATATATATATATATATATATATATATATGTATATATATATATATATATATATATATATATATATATATATATATATAATATATTCAGGCTATATCATTGTGTGTAAACAAGATGTATATCCTTTGCCATGAGAAACGTTCAAGCAAACTATAAACAGTAGAACAAATGATGACAAAAACTCTTGGACTTACAAGCAGTAGATCAGATAAAACGGGTATATAACCATCTCCATGCATGCAAAGGACGTTACTTCAGAGAACGTTTTCAGATAACGAACAACTGTCTGGGATAATGAGGTAGGTGGATGAGCCGAGAAGAATCAGTAGACGTTAACAAGGTCTATTGAGTTTCTTAAGCGTCTCTTTCAAGACTGCTTAGAACATCTTGTGTAGAATGGGGTCAAACGTACAGACCTGAGCTCAGTAATGTCATTTCCCTTTGTTAGCTGCATGAATGCTAACTCCATGAGACTTCTGAAAAGAATATTTTGACATCTCATTATTATGGGTTCAATTCATTCATTGTGAGTTTCCCTTTATACGTACGGAAAGACCATCATTCTTTTGTTCAGTCGAGCCCGAATTCTTATGCTGATTCATTTATTTCTTTACTTGTCTGACCAAAATAATATAAATCACAGCCCATACAGTTACCCCGTTGAGGATACTTTCTTATAAGCCTGTTATTTTTATTCATTATAGTGTTATTATATCAGAGAGTAACATTTATATTGCAGATTTTCAAAACTGATTTGATGTAATCAAAGCCTATGAGATTCTACAGAGTTATTTTTGTATACAGTGATTTAACGCCTTTACCTTTGCAAATACCAAAATTTGAGAAGGGAAAACACAAGTCTCTACCTATTTGCCTTACATTCTGTAATTTGTAATTGCTGAAAAATTAAAGTCAGTACTTCATTAGGAAATATAAACAAAATGTCATATATTCCGAAAACGTAGTGCAGGTATTTGAACATTCTTCGGAATACATTTCCGAAAACGTATTCCGAAAAAATTTTAAAAATTATGCATAAAATTAAAAAAAAAAAAACTACTACACCGAAATTTAGCTACCAAGGTTTTCCATTGAAAATTAAATTCCAGTCTCAAGTAAAGACCATTATTCATTCCAAAAGCTGACTGACTCTTAGTGGTATATCCAATCAGTTAATTCGTTTTTCAGATACTTTAATACAGAACGAATTAAAACTTACTAATGGAGAGTCGGAATTGATCATGATGTCTTCTCATTTTTCCTGTAGGTCTTATGAATGAATAAAAATGCACCGCCGATGCGTTGACAGCAATTTAGTAAGACATTGGATAGCTTATACGAGACAGAGCTTACAGACCTAAATATGAGCTCCAAAGATTATTTTCTTTGAGCATTTCAACCAGTCGTATCAGTATGGTAACGCTGGAGAAAACTGGGTAGCAATGTCTTCATTCTTTTTCAATACTCTTTTTATATTTTTAGTGAATGGCTTAATTACTACCTTTGAGACCAATGACTTATATACGAAAGAGTCACAAAGCAAATTATAGGCCTTAACGAAAGTTGTGTTTTATTTTCAAAACTAAATCCTGCACCTCACCTTTAACCATCTGAATATTGCAGCTATCCAGACTTAAGCCGCCATCTTTGTTTACCTTTTTAGCTTTATGTTAATTTTTCTGGTTTTACAGGGAAATTTTACCAATGTTCGTATTAAGTTCTTTTTTCCATTTTTGTGACTGAGTAATCCTCGTTCAGTTACTCTTCGTTTCTTTATAATATGCACCGGTGATTTATTTTTTGTCATTTATTCAGAACCTTTAATACACTCCTTCTGAATAATGATTCTTAATTCTACGCTTATCTGAGATGCGAAATATTAAGGATCAGACTCGGATACGTTTCTTAAACATTTTTGCATTAAAGCTTTACTGTCTTGAGTACATTTTTGTCTTCCACAAAATATAATTCCGGTATAATTCCTGAACTCATCTTGCTTAATATTCACCTCAAAGAAAACACGTCTTTCTGATCCGTGACCTGTTTTTCCGAACTTCGAAGCATTCACTCTTTTGTCCGTTATTAATTCTTATTCTTGTGTTTTTATTGATATCTTTAGTTCGTAAAAAATTTAAGATTATTCAATTGCTATCATATTAAAAAGTCTAAGGTATTTCTAGCAGCGGAAAGACAATTTCAACCACGAACATTAAGTCACCAACATACAGGGTGAAAGTTATCACTGTTATTCTTATATAATGCCATTAAAGTCTTTGCAAATGGAAAAGGAAATATGAAGCTAGTATCTATAGGAAACATCATGATGTTCCTACAAAGCAAAGATGTTTTAAGAGATAAAAGCATTTTTGTACCGATTGCCAAGTATGAATTCATACGGCTTTGAAATATGTCGAACCTCAAGTAGTTTTCCAGTCTGGAAGTTACACACATTCAACATCAAGTTTAAAAAAATGAATAAGAAATCCTAGAGTTCCATGCAAGCTGCAATTCAAACCTGAGAAACGATATCTCTAGAGCTGATAACAAACGCTTTCCAAAATCTAGGGGGCAAATGAAAAGCACAAATTCTAATAATACCTGTATCATGCAAAATCGTAGACGTTTAGGAATTCCCGCCTTTTCAGCATGTAAATATTCATTGAAGTATAGTCACAATTGCTCGCTTCTTTACATTTTAAAACAGTGTCGACGAATCTGATCAAACCTCACGCATGCGGCAAAATCTAACTTACATCATACATCCTGAGCGTGAGGTGGAAGCTGTCATCGTCAAGACATCGGTGAATAGAAACTTTCCTAATTGGTATTTTCATCGGAGGACGTGCAAAAACAAGATCGTATCCTTAAACAACTGCTTTGCACTTGTTTCCACTGAACCATCTGGATTTTATATGAAGATATATGAAGATATAATGGTAGTTGTAGTGTTGATCCTTGGTGAAGCTGTCAGCACGCTAAGTACAGTAACGTTAAGTATCATTCAGCGTCATGTTTTTCTTCTTGTTCTGAGGTTGGATGGGGTTCTGTACCAAGTTCTTTGGTCTGATGAAAAAGAGTGGTGACGTCTCTTTGTAATTCTACTTTATCCACCATATTGTCAATTGAAGGGAAAAGTCATGCAGTGGTTCCTTGCTTGCATAAGAATTTCCCAACGATACTAACCTGTACAGAGAATTAGGATAGTAATTATCCTTCTAACCAGTCATTAGATGTTGGTGTAATATTATCTGGTATCATGAAGGTTGGGATCAAATAGCTCATCTCTTAATTCTAAAGTTATCACATCAAATATGTTCCATGTCGACTTCTGACTTCAAAGCCTGAAAGCTCAGAATTTCATCTTTAAGCAGAAACGTCCGGGTCAGGCCCCTTAAGACCCAAGTGCCCCTTTGCGGGCTAAGGGATGAAACTATTTCTGAGACACATTTGTAATATGACACTAAAGAGTAGACTATGGTATCACTTTAAAATTACCGATTGCCTGATTACTCTACTAGTATATGCAAACCACATGAGTGGTACATTTATCATGCCACGTTTTCGTACATCTTCATTCTGTTTTCCTCTATTAAACCTCTCTTAAACCTATCTTTCCATGTTTCCTTCGGTCCAATGAAACCTTCTCATTCTCTCTTTCGTAAATTCTAGATTTTTACGATATGTTTTTCATATGTTAACCCTCCTTACTACAGAAATCTGGGTAATTTTCAGGATATTTCAGGTAAAATGATAATGGTGATTGTAATAATGCTAGTATTTAATTTTTATTTTTTGCAGTGTATTTTCTATGTAAGGGAGGAACCTACGATAATTGGACATTGAAGAAAAATAACGAATTCCCCTTAATGTATCTCGGAGTAAAAAAAATAATAAATTTAATGATAATAATTTCGAAATGCTCTAAGATGATAACAATAAACTGAAGACAATTGTTACCAAAATCCTAAAACTCTAAGGGGAAAACGGGGAATATATGACCACTAAGTCGCAGCTCCCTTCGATATATTGAGAATATAAGGATAATTTCCTTCTCTGTAATTGCTGCAGAGAGAGAGAGAGAGAGAGAGAGAGAGAGAGAGAGAGAGAGAGAGAGAGAGAGAGAGAGAGGAGTGTTTCGGTTATATGTGGTTGCAGTAAGCAAAAGTGTGGCTTTTTTCTTGGAATCATTTTAAATGGTTTGCGTTTTATTCTTAATTGAAAATATTGAGAAACCGTAATTTTTTTCTGACTCATTTTCTATGATAATCCTTTCTTCTAATCTCCGTAATGCATGTATAAATTTAACTACTGATATGCACCTGTGACGCCATAAGAATCCAGCATATATATATATATATATATATATATATATATATATATATATATATATATATATATATATATATATATATATATATATATATATATACATATATATATATATATATATATATATATATATATATATATATATATATATATATATATATATATATATATATATATATATATATATACATATATATACATATATATATATATATATATATATATATATATATATATATATATATATATATATACATATATATGTGTGTGTGTGTGTGTGTGTGTATTCATAACTAATTCACGAAGATATGGAACGTGAAGAATGTATAAATAAAGGCAAATGCCACAAAGGAATAAAGAAACAACGTAGTGGTTGCTAGGCCTTTCGACACAACGGTCCTTTACTAGCAGACTGATGAAAAATATAAAAATGAGTTTGCAAGCAAGCTCATATAATTGACAGGTGACTTACAGATATCCCTGAGGATGGGGATTATAAGGAACAGATGCATCTGGAATCCAGCACAGTTGTAGAATTAGTGGACCCCAAACCAAACCAAAGGTAAATCTTTTGAGATGTTTCACAAAGTATTAGGCCCGACTGGCTCAGAAGCAGGAAGGAGTCAATTAAAGGAGTAACCACCAAAATGAATAAGCTGATTACATATTTATAAAAGTACAACACCTAATTTTCTCCTTTTGGGAAACAATAAGAATTTTTGCACAATGAACATTTCAAAAAACTATTAAACATACAAATGCATAGAAAACATATATTACATATGGTAACTAATTAGTAATTAAGACAGTGATTTTATCTTTAAGGTCATTCTTGAACATTTTACTAATTTAGGGGTCCAGATAATACATGCCAGGGCTAAGGTTGAAATTACAGCTGGAAGTAAGCTGTATAATTGCAAATTCTAAAAGACTTCATGAAGAGAATTCTTTCGATCTACGAATTACTAAATTGTCAGTCCAATTCCTCCTGTGTGAGTTTTCACTTAAATGAATGAATATTGCATTGGATGTTTGGCCAATTTCGACAGAATACTCATGCTGTTTAATTCTCATTTCTAAATCCTTACTAGATTGACCTATGTAAAATGAAGAGCAGTCCAGGCATGGAAATTTATATATCATGTTGTTTCTTTTCTCAGGGCTATTTTTTATTAACATTCCTTTAGTGTGTTATTTTAGGAAAAAACCAGGTTGACATTGAAAGATTTTAACAATGATTTCATGGTTTCAAAACCACTAAAATAAGGCAAGCTAAGAATGTTCTTAGGGTTTCTTTCTCCATGTTATTTTCACTATAAAACTTGTTGTGGGTTCAATTATCTAGTATCTGTGAAGAAATGTCTGTCTGAACAAGTGCTCCCTAAATCCTTGCTACCACGCTGTTTAAGAAGATATGACCATCACCCATTCAGTTAATTCAGTGCCATGATGTTAAAAAGCTATATAGCAACCGCAAAGCAAGAAGAGAAGGAAAAATTTAAGGAATTAGAAAAAGCCAGAATTTCATTCAATCATTCTATTCCGGCTGACTGGAAGGACTCGCTGCGACAAGAAATTTACCGAAAACTTCGTAGGACTACAGATGCCCTAAGGAAACTGGACAGAAAACTGAAAATTCTTATTGATAGCAGTGACTGGACTAATCGTTTTTATTGTTTTTATTGTTTTTTAGGTTGAAATACCTAAGTTGGGCCTCGATTTTGGTGTCTCTAATTCTAAGTAATAAAATGAATAATTCAGTTCACTGTAGGTATCTTTATGTTAATCACTGCAGGTATATCGCCTTAGAAAGGAAGCGGAAAAATAGTAAATGATAACAGAAACGTGACTAACTTAAGAACCATGAGATCTGTACATTACCTTTGTCGGGAGACGGATTCCTAGTTCCTCGGGGGCCAGCAGTGGAGGGTAGTGTTAAGGGACTTCACTACAAAAGAAAGCTGTAGGTTCAGGGACAGCCATGCTGGACTGCAAGGGTCAGCTCAAGGATCAGAGTGGAGGACCAAGTGTCCTTGGACAGTTCCAACGTCTTCTGAGAGTGGCCAGGTCTTCGCTCATCCTTTTAAGCCCTCGTCGGGATTATGGCATTGTTCATTCTATGCACCGTCACTGTCATTCGCCTGGTGTCACGTTTTCTATATGGTCCACATGCGGGGCATGCAGGTCATTCGGCCAGGTGTTCAAGATGGGGCCACGCACATGGTCAGTTGCTAGGCACAGGCACCACTTTCTCTTTCGGCTTTCTTCCTCTGCTGGCTTTGCCTGCCTCAGGCAGGATTAGCATTCTCCGGATGAATCAGCACCTGAAACCAAGGTCTTTGGCAGTCACTAGAGCAAGGAAAGAATTAAAGGTTTTCCCAAGTAGGGTAGTGGCGAGAGGAGATGAAATAGGGGCGAATTTCCACCCGCAGCTATAGTTGGGATAAAAGAAATAAATGGACGTGATTTCAAGACAAGTAAAATTATTCTCACTTGCAAGTACTTGGAGGATGGGGTAGTGTGTGCGAGGTTTACCTATTGTCAATACACACACACACACGCACACACAGATATATATATATATATATATATATATATATATATATATATATATATATATATATATATATATATATATATACATATATACATATACACACACAACATATATTACATACATACACACATACACACACACATATATATATATATATATATATATATATATATATATATATATATATATATATATATATATATATATATATATATATATATATATATATATATATATATATATATATATATATATATATATATATATATATATATATATATATATATATATATATATATATATATATATATATATATATATATATATATATATATATATATATATATATATATATATATATATATATATATATATATATATATATATATATATATATATATATATATATATATATATATATATATATATATATATATATATATATATATATAAATACATATATATATATATATATATATATATATATATATATATATATATATATATATATATATATATATATATATATATATATATATATATATATATATATATATATATATATATATATATATATATTTATATATATATATATATATATATATATATATATATATGTGTGTGTGTGTGTGTGTGTGTGTGGATATTCGTATGTCATCCACATACACATGAATGTTCAATAACATTCATGTGTAATCTGAATTATAACAGATGACACTCAGGTTTTTATGGATATTTACTATAGCTCATCATGGGACTTATATAAACTTTGCTGCGACAGCTTTCCTTCCATAGAGACTGGCAACATTTTAACTAGTTTCTTTTGCTGATGATACTTGCAATATTGGAAGAAATTTCCATGGAAAGTTTGGAGATGTTTCTAATTTCAATCATAATTCAATAACTTTGCAACAGCATGTTCCTTACGTTATCAAATTGCATCCAAACAGTTTCCTTCTAAATATGACTTTAAATCATTCAGTAGAATAATAACATAAATAAGTATTTTAAGGATGGTTCTTACTTAAGGAGCAAATTTTTTCAAAGGAACGGCAGTAAATGTGACATTTACTTGTTCAATTAGTTTTCCATTTTCTATGTTCCTGATTTATTTCATGGCGATGTTTCTCAAGATCTCACCAAAGTTCGTGGAAATTGAAGTTGAGGGTACTGAAGACCATAATTCTATTAAGCATTAACTATTTACAAGAGATCGGACCCACTTCACGTTGATGTACACGTCAATACTCCGTCAGGGCAACTGATATTCACGGCAGCTGCGATACAAGGTAATGTTCTCACGTGGGCCGGAAATGGCTCCTCGATTAGTTTATTGACATTTTCCGTCAACATTAGTGCATATCTCTCTGGTATTGCAACCATTGTTGTTCATTTAGCTTGAAGGCGCCATAATGTTCATATCAAAGCTAAATACATTCCATTCTGTTGTAAATATTAAATAAACTGAAACTTCAAAACTTCAGTGCATCCACTTCCGTTCTCCATCAGTTTGGTGAGATACTGAGAAACATCTCGGTAAAAAAAAAAAAAAAAAGGAAATTGGAAGAATTTGAAAAATAACCTAACAAGTAATATGTCCTCGACTGTAGTCTTCTTTAACAATAACAGTTATAACAGTGTTGACAAGAATGGCAGCCTGTATGCCGTTAAGTTTATATTGCACCCTTTTCAACTAGGTTCATAAATTTCTCCGTTTCAGCAAGTAAATTGTGAAGCAGTTGTCCCAAGTTCATTTATTATCACGACGCTTCGGCAGTGCTTTCTATCATCTACAAGGGGAGAATCGCACCAGTAGTACATATGGATAGTATGTTTATACTCGAAGAATGGTTTGCAAAAATGGGAGGCGATTTTTGATTGGTTGGTCATTCAAGGAATTCTCCTACTGGCTGTGAGTCTGGTTGACCGACGGGGTCGCTGATTGGTTGTTTCTGGGGGGGGCTCTGCTCATGGCTCGTGCAGGAGAGCAGCTGTAGCGTTATCCCACGGGCCCACCTCGTTGTTCTCCTGACTAGCTGGCAGGAGGAGAGTTTCCTGAGTAACAACGAGAGTAAGTTTCCACCGAGGAATGGCAAGGGACTCCTTGAAGTGGAGGGAGTGGCGGTCCATGTTGCCATCGAGTATTGTGGCATTCCTCAGGACATGCTGGCATTGGGGGTAGGGGGGGTATTGCATTATTTTTCAGTGGAAATCTACTCTCAGTATTGCTCAGGGAACCTTCCTCCTCCTGTTCTTTGTATTTGTAATGGGAGATTTTGAGATGTTAGAATAATCGAGTTATGAACACCAGTCTATGGACTGCAAGACTCAGCAATATTAACTAAACCAACATCACTGAGCAGCGTCTATGGAAGGTGGTCATTAAGGAAAAAGAACCCAATCACTGGCTTTGTGTAGTAAGTAAAGTACAGAAAACTGAACATTTATGGAATACCAGAGAACTGCCTTTAGAAATAGAAGGGGGAACTTCATGAGGATAATGCGGAATCAATTTTTCTTACTGATAGTGAAATATGGATGTTATACCTGGATTATCAAGATATTACATTTGAAGTTACGCAGAATAATGACAAGCTGGCTACAATGACAAAAAATGTCATCACAGGTAACTTTCATGAAAAGATGGATTTACTGTATTTTCGAGGAAAATTATTGCTGTTGAGAGAGGGGAAGAAGATTGGTTGGTTAAAGTTTTTCAATTGGGAATTCTTGGTTGTAGCTGGAGTGGAAGGCTGAATCGTCCTTAGCTGATGGGTCGGGTAGAATTATTCTGATGAGAGCCCGACATGACCAGGAATCTCGGAAGTTGCTGTCGTAGTTTATTTATGAGAGGTTGGCGGCTTTCTTTGAGATTTCTGTCTGTTCTCACAAAGCTTTAGCTCTGGAAGAAGTCTTGCAGTAACGATTGCCCTCTTTTCCTCAAATCACAGTTGTTATTGGCACGTAATAATAATAATAAAAAAACAATCATTTGAAACTTAACCAAATAAAGATGAAGAAAAATGTAATTTAGCATAAAGAATATGGCGATCTAAACGAAGCAGTCAAATAAATTTTAACAACTTTACATCCAACAGCAAAAAATGTATACACCAATTAACGCTTTAGAGTTTTCAACATTTAAAGGATTTTTTTTTTTTTATTTCACTAACCCTTTTTTACACGAAATGTTCAACGAATTTCATTTTAATCACAGCTCTGTTTAACTATTCATGAACTCCCAATATTAGAATATACACAAATTGTTCCATTACCGGATCCAAAAATACATAGCAGTGAAGCGTTCTTCACAACAAAATTTCAGTTATTATTTCGCCTTGATAGAATTCGCATTATGAAAATGGGTCACTGATTTATTTTCTGAGGATTGCTTAGTATTTATTCAGAAGGTGTAATATAATCTGATAAAAAATGTAAAACGTATGGCATGTAATTAATGACAAAAGAATAACCAACCGTGAGAAAATATTACCTCCTGAAGGTAAGTTCCCAAGTTATTCATGTGAGGTATTATAATACGATTACTGGCCGTAATAATGTGTTGGGTAGAAATATAAAAGAGATCATGCAGCCGAAGCAATCTCTGATTGGCTCACTTCTTGCGTATAATTTTGGAGTAATAATTCTGTGAGTAACAGCTCTAATGCAAAGTTATTTTCATACTCCTAAGTAATAATAATAATAATAATAATAATAATAATAATAATAATAATAATAATAATAATAATAATAATAATAATAATAATAAGAAGAAGAAGAAGAAGAAGAAGAAGAAGAAGAAGAAGAAGAAGAAGAAGAAGAAGTGGCTGTTTAGTCTCTGGATGGGTGGCCCTCTCACCTCGGCGTTGATTTCTTGGGAAAGGATCTTTACCACAATTTCCTCAGTCCACTCAACTGTAAATGAGTACCTATCCCTGATGGGGTAGAGTCCAGCTATGGGTTAAATAGCAAAACTCAGCAATGATGGAAAGAAATGAAATATTAAACGACAACAGGCAAATGGAACCTTTGGCAACAGAGGAGTTTCTTCCGGCAGCCAGTATACAGCCCAATGAGTAGAGGAGGATGGTCAGGTACTTGGAGGTCGTCATCCAGCAACTGACCACCACAACGACAGCAACCAGAGACTGGAGCTACAGAGGCAAACCAGAAGAAGAAGAAATGGACAAGAGAAGAAAATAAGGAAATATGGAGATGCTGCATCAGAAGCAACCCGACTGAAAGAGGATATAGAAGAAGATTGGTCAACTTCTGGAAGAGGGAAATAACACCCATCAAACAGAAAAGAGGCTGGAAGACCAAGTAAGAAATGTAATGGATTGACTACAAGAAAGCCTTTGACATGATACTGCACTCATGGCTAATAGAATACCTGAAAATATATGAGGCAGAGGAAAACACCATCAGCCTCCTAAAAAATACAATGCAAAACTGGAATACAGTACTTACAAGCTCTGGGATAAGACTACCAGAGGTTAACATCAGGAGAGGAATCTTTCAAGGTGACTCACTGCCCAACTACTCTTCGTAGTAGCCATGATTCCCATGACAAAAGTACTGCAGAAGATAGATGATGGGTACCAGCTCAAGAAGAGGGACAACAGAATTAACCATCTGATGTGCATGGGCGACATCAAGCTGTATGGTAAGACCTAAAGACTTTGTGTTGTTCAGTGATGAAGCAATGTTTTATGTAAATGGTGAAATCAACAGACAGAATCTTTGATACTGGTATCAAGGCAATCCACATTGGATGGATTTACCCAAACAGCAAGGCACCCAGAAGTTGAGAGTGTGGTGTGGTTTGTGGAAAGCTCATGTGCTAGGACCCTTTTTCTTTGATGAGCATGTAACGGGTGAGACGTATCTGAACATGCTGAGAGACAAATTAATACCTCAAATTGAGCGCCTAGGTGAGGGACTTCCAGACTGGTTTCAGCAGGATGGGTCCCCTGCCCATTTTGCTACAGCTGTTTGAGATTGGCTGAATGACACTTTGCCTCACTGGATTGGAAGAAGAGGTCATGTGGAGTGGTTCCCTTGTTCACCAGACCTTTCTCCCTTGACTTCTTTTTCTGGGGTATGCTAAAAGAGAAAGTGTACTCGATGAGGATTACAGATTTAAACCATATGAGAGAACGCATTATCAGTCAGTGCACTGAAATCGACGGCAATGCAGACCTATTCCACCGAGTTCACCTGAATTTTGCAAAGCACATCAAATTATACATTGAAAATGGAGGAAATCATGTTGAAAATATTATTTATTAACATTAAAATTGAATAAAATTGTTTTGTTTTAAGAAGATGTGTTTTTACCATGTACCCAAACTTTATGGACACCCTGTATATATATACACACACACATATATATATATATATATATATATATATATATATATATATATATATATATATATATATATATATATATATATATGTAGTTTGCTATCTTTAATATTTTTCTATATTCGGATATTTTGCTACTGCTCCAGTAAAGAAATTGACTCCATTTACTTCATAGAAGAAAAGAAGAGAAGGGGTCGGGCATTATTGGTAAGGTTTCCTTTAGGCTACGAATAATCCTGGGTAGAGTGAGTACTTATATTGCCCCATGCAGCGTGTACCATCATGGCCATGGTACCATTTTGCGGGACAATGACTAATCCCTTTATAGCCCAGAGGTTGTTTCTTTTTGCCCGCGTGTGGCTGAATACCGTTCATAATATGAATAAAAGGTGAATGGGGAATAGATAACGAATAAAAAAAATACTGCAAAAATTTCAGACCACAGAAAATTGTTAGGATGTCTAATAGTCTTTTTTGCAACTACCTACATCGCTCAGGCCAAAAATAGCAAAAGAATTCACCACTTGTAGACTGCGAACGTATAATCTGCTAGAATAATCTTCACAGGTAAAGGAGAGGCTCAAGGGAAACAATTATACGTCTCCCTTTATCCTTTTAATCTGATCCTATATAAATTATTTACTTTATATGGCACACAAAGATAGTATCATTTTTCTCAGTGTTGATTTATCATTTGGCAGCAGCTGTACTAACCAAGAAAAATAAATACCTGCCATTCTTACCGATTATATGGTTTCTCTCTCTCTCTCTCTCTCACATAAACACTTCCCTGGTAACACGGCATTCCCAGTATTATAGAAGTGTCGGAGATATTTATTTCTTCTGAATAGCAGTCTTAAAATAATAGTGTAACACAAATAAGGTAAATGATATCTGAGAGGAATTCCTATATACATCTAAAAAATATGTATTGTACTTGAACAGGTAAAATTCCTATATACTTCCAAGAATGTATAATAAGATATTAGAAGTTATTCCATATTGCTGAAATATAAAGTATGATTGACATAAACTAGTAAATATATTCGTAAATCACCCATAGTCCAGAGAGTTTTATAATTCTATGTGTATGTCTGAATGGTAAAACCAAGGTAAGGCAAATGCCAATGTTAGTCTCTTAGATAAGATCTCACACAATGTCGATGACTTCATTTCGAGAACTACATATGGTATCCCTTGTCACCTGGGTGCTTGGTCACTGCTAAAATTATCACCCAGAAATGGGGTTAATATATATTCAGCGATACGCTCATTTGCAACCATTATTGTAATTATGTCTACTAAAATTAGAGTACTCTCCAATGTCATTGGTGTACAATTAGAAGGAATATATCATTGGTAAACATTTTTATTCTGTCACGTCTCTCTCGCTTTTCATAATAATAATTATAATTTTTTTTTTGCCGAGCTGGTGGAAACGTAAAAATGATCAACGTTCTTTATGATTAGTTTTCTGACGGACATACGAATAATTTGTAACTACAACATTCAACTGCGATGTATAGGTGCCTTTTACGGATTCAAACAGAATGAGAGAAAATGACAAAAAGAAAAAAGAAGACTGTCATTCGCAATCAGTGAAGTGCTTATACCTCTGGCAACAGTATACCCCGATATATAGTACTGATCCTATGTTTATTTACCTGTGTTGTTACATTAATTATATATATTATAGATGGCTACTATCACAATGTTATCATAAAAATAAAACAGGTTAATTTGTAGCAAAACAACAAATACACACGCTATTACAATGATTGTTTACTTTTTCATGCGTCTGGTAGCATGCTACAGATGCCCACCGTCTAAAAACCCTCCAGGTTGTGGGAAGTGTGAGACTTCATCTCGGCTGTAATCAAAAGGTTAAGGAGCAGGTTAAACAAGAGATTAACAAGTGGGAGGAGGAAAGTCACCATTTAATTTCCCTTTGTTGGCGGTACCTAAGAATGATGGTTCAGTCTGGGTATAGTAGATTTTAGGAAATTGAATGAGAAGACCATTTCAGAGAGGTATGTGGTGGTGTGTTTGCTGGATCTGTTTGTGGAGATTGGAGGTAGGAATATCTATTCATCAACTGGTCTCATGCAAGGGTTTTTGCAAGTGCCATTGAGTGAGGAGAGCAGGAAACTTACAGCATTTTCCATTCCTTAGGGCCATTATGAATTTACATGAATGCCATTTGGTTTGTCAGGTAGTCCTATGACATTCACGATGCTAGTGAGTACAGTCTTGAACAGGATGGTGGGGAAAATGTGTTTGTGTATGTGGATGACATTTTGGTTGCTACGGATTCCATAGAGGAACATTTAGAAGTGATTAGGGAAATCCTCAGGAGGCTTCGAATGGCGGGTCTACAGGTTAAACTAGCCAAGTGTGATTTCTTGAAGAGACAGATTGTATATTTAGGACACGTCATTTCGAAAGAAGGTGTTTCAGTGAATGACAAGAAGGTCAGAGCAATTGCGAATTTTCCTACACCTAAGAAACAGGTCCACTCCTTCATGGGAATGGTGAGATTTTTATGTCGGTTTGTGAAGGCATTATCTACATTGTCGACGCCTTTGACGGATGTACTGAGGGATGACGTACAGTTTTCAAGGGGTGAGGCTCAGCAGGCAGCCTTTCAGAAAGTCAAAGAGGCTTTGATGAGTCCTCCAGTTTTAAAATTCCCAGATTTTTCTTTACTGTTCACATTAGCGACGGATGCCAGTAGGTGCTTGTTTAATGCAGAAGTTTGAGGGTAAATTGCATCCAATAGCTTTTTATAGTAAAAAGTTCAAGACACAAGGGAGAAATGAACAATTAATAGCAACAGTTGGCAAGGAGGCGTTCTCTGTGGTGTCTAGTTTGGTGCATTTCAAAATGTTACTAATGGGGAATAAGGTGGAAGTTCCTGCCAATCATAAGTCGTTGTGGGATCTTTTTAATAAGCCTGATTTTCTCCTAAGAGGGCTAAGTGGTTTTTGACAAATAGTGATTTTGATGATAAGCTTAAGTACATTGAGGATAAACATAATGTGGTGGCAGATGCTCTTAATTGGCATTTTGTGGACACGGAGGGTGAGCATGTGTGTGTGCTGTAACTGGTGAGTGTGTGGATTAGGTTCTTAGTTTGGTGGAGAAGAAACAACAAGATGAAGATGGGGTTTGAGCAGATGAGAAGGCATTCCATAGAGGTGAATTAGTGAGGATGGGCTATAGATTACCTTATTTAGGTCTTGAGTCAGAGGGTAATTTGTTGGTGAGGAGAATTAAGTATAAGTTGAGGAGCAGTGAGGATAAGGGTGATACACCACAGATTGTGGTGCCAGAGGAGTTAATTCCAGTGGTTTTGGATCCAGTGCATTGTAAATTTGGTTGTCCACATTTGGGGATTGAGATGTATCAGAGAGTACGTGATCAGTTTTCTTCAGTCTCGAATTTTGTGAAGGGGTGTTCTGTGTGTAACACGTGTAAACTGTTGAAAAGGTTATGTTGTGTAAATTGGGGTCTTTTCCTATCCCTAGTAGGCCATTTCAGAGGGGTCATATGTCTATTCTTATGAACTTTTGTGAATCAGGGTTTGGATACATGCATTTGTTGGTGATCATAGATGGGTTAACAGGGTTTGTGGAGATTTTTCCGTTAAAGAAATAAACACCGGATGAGGTTGTGGTGACATTTTTCAATGGGTATATTTACCGATATGGGGTCCCAGAGATACTTATTACTGATAATGGGAGTGAATTTGTAAATAAAACGTTATAGTGTCTTGTGGAAGTGATGGGGAAACAGAGAGTAAACATTCTTCTGTATAGGCCAGAAGCTAATGGTCTGTGTGAGTGAGCCAATAGGAAGGTGCTCGAGGCTCTTAGATGTACGGTGGGTGGCAATGATAAGAAAGGGTATAGATATATAGATGTAGTGAGACATATAAATACAATGGTTAGTGATATGATGGCATCTCACCTGTTGAGGCATTATTTGATTATCCAGTTCGGGTGCATTTGATTTGTTGTCAGTACCTCCACATTGTGATGATACAGTTAAATCGTTAATTGCTACAGCTAAGGGGAGAAATGCTCGTCTTAGTAGTAATTTGGAGTCAAAGACTAGAGAAATTGTCACGAGAAGCAATGGTAAATCAGATGGCATTTTTGAAGATTAATGTCAGAAGTGACTTGAACTATAAGCTGGATCCAAAGTTTAATGGGCAGTTTTGGGTTACAGAAGAGAAAATTGGAAATACGTTCGTAGTTTTGAATGAAGACACAGGGGTGACGAAGTTAACACACATGTCGAAGATTAAAAGAACACTTTAATGTTTATTTTGGGGTTTTTGGGATAACAAGTTTTGTAAAGTGGGGTGTGTTGACCATGGAGTTTTTCAATCTTTCCCTGCATTCTCTTTGTGGAATTAAGCATTTGTCTATTTTTTTCTTTTTTTGTCATTTGTATCATTTATATCTTTTGTGTGGTAGCACCGGGGGGGGTGGTTGCTTTAGCCATACGGGTGACCTAGATTTGACAATAACTCCATTTTCAGTTCAAACAACAGTTTTAATAATGTTGAGAAAGAGACCAAATTGTTGTTAACAGATATCATATCTCAAGTAAAAGTGGTAATAGCAGTGCTGGAAGGGCATATTTTTGAGAATATTTTATCTTGGGTTGTGTTAGAATCAGTCTTGGTGAATGGGGCTTGTAAATGGGGGAACAATATAGTTTTCACTGGTAGTGATTTATTTAGGTATTATGGTATAGTAACAGTATATTTAACAGACGGATTTAAATGTAGAGATACCTAAGGGTGCCAAGGAACCTTTTGTAGTTACATAGTGACATTTTTCTAATATTAATATTAATAGAATAATATTGTTACAGAGGGGTGAGTTACGGTTGACATTTGACCTGACTGCTACGGAATATATGTTTCTCACAGTTCCAAAAGGTCTTTGGAACTTTGTGAACATATATTGTAGCAGTGAAGCTGTTGGAAATGACTTCAGCAATTTTGTTTTGAAAATGGAGGTTGACATACATGGAGCCACGACACGTCAACATTGTTTCTTCTGGAGGGTTCACAGCTTTGATGGAGTGTACGAGATGATGTCTATGCAACTTGTCATCATTGGCGAGAGGATCTATAATTCATCGGCGAGGATTTCTATGTAACATGCGTAATTTCCATGAGGTGATGGGATTACTGGCTGTACCGGAGATTACAACGTTTGCTGGCACTGGTACAAGAGGAAGGAATGGGTTGTATTGATCTTTTTTATGGAATGAATTAGTGTTGCCTTGTGTTTTGGCCTTGTTGCAGATAATTATCATACTTATGTGATGGGGGTGGTGGTACTGCTGCAGGTAGAGGCAGTGGCCACAATCATGAAACTGCACCATAGTGATTGGATATGTGATTTATGGTCGAGGACAACCTGTGAGTAAGTGGTCCGAACCATATTAAATGGGTTCAGAAGTAACTGAGACACACAGACTTTTGCAAAGTTTAACAAATTTTGCAAGAGAGGATATGTGTTTGTTAATTCAGCGCTCAGTGTACAGTCACCTTTGGGATTCAGCAATTGATCATCAGTGATTTGAACATTACTCAGAGAGCACTCAGATACAGTAACATGTGCCCAAAGGTGGAAGTTTCCATGGAACTTTTTGGTCCAGTTCTAATCAGATTTTTGGGTGTGTTAACGGAAACGTGAATCAGTTTGTGCATTACGAAAATGATTGATGCAAAGTGGCATGTGATAGATTGCTCACTCTTTTGTGATATTCCAATCTGGAAGGATGTGTTGGACATGCTGGGAATTGGAATTTGCATTTGCTGGAGAGTGAGTAGAACTTAGAAAATTACTAACCTTTACAGCCCTGATTATGTTAATTAGTGTTCCTTACCATTGTCTAACATTTATATGAGTTGCTGTGTGTTGATGAACTAGGCGATCTTTGATTTTAATAGAGATGGTTCCTCTCTCTGGCAGAATGTTTCAATGCAACCATGGTTAATTGGGGTGGACATGCATCTGCACAGACATGCATGTGATATAGCCATAATGAGAAATGGTCATCTTAAAGGAACAAAGACTTAGGGACTTATGTTTATGTGGAGATAAATTTGGGAAAAGAATGAAGTAGGGAAGAATCCCATTCATGATTTCGGTGATAACTAAGGTGTTTTGTTGGGGAGATATTCATTAATCTTTTACATTCCTTTTGTGATTTTTAGTATTTTTTTTTTAATTACCATGTTTCTAACTTGTTGTTTGTTAGCTTCACAGAATAAATTATTGTTGTACAGAGGGTTTAATTTCCACACAATAGTTTTAAAGAGAGAGAGAGAGAGAGAGAGAGAGAGAGAGAGAGAGAGAGAGAGAGAGAGAGAGAGAGAGAAAAGGATTCTTTCCAGTTGCCGTGGGAGAAGTTTCTTTTGTCAAGGCCTTCTCAGTAGTGAAGGACACACTTGCCAATCAGATCTTGGGGGTAAGTAAAAGCAAAGTTGTAGGTATTTATACAACATGTATATACATATTCCAAAATGCACAAATTCACTGTATATAAATTTATTACTTCCACAGATGACCTTCTGTATTATTGAGGTCCTCTCTATATATATATATATATATATATATATATATATATATATATATATATATATATATATATATATAAATACTTCAGATTTTTATAACAGTGTTTCATGTACTGACAACCAGTGGTAGGAATTAATTATGGGCATAAAACAAGATGATAGATAGTTTTGTTCATTCAGTTTTGTTGAAGTGACTCGAATCGAGGTAAAGTTGCTGTAGTGGAGTGATACCCTTTTACTTTAGTATATATTTTTTTAAATATTAATACCTCACATTGCTGATAATTCTTTTAAGGGAACACTGTTGCCTTTAGAGTACACAGTCGTATTTGTTTTGTTATGAGAGTTCAGGCATCTGGCTGTAGTGAGGTAAGCTTTGAATTCCATGGTTGGTAATTCTAATAACCAGGTACTTGGAACACTTCATGACAATATATATATATATATATATATATATATATATATATATATATATATATATATATATATATATATATATATATATATATATATAAGAGGAAATGGCTGTGAAAAGGAGGTATGGGTCAATTACAACGTCAGACTATGAAGAAGAGATATTAGGTGGATAACTTGTCAGATGTATCAGTAGCTGAAGAAGATTAGAATGTACCTCTCAAAAGAATTTATAGTTTTTAAAGAAAATAAGAATTAAAGAAGCTTGTGATATAGGAAACACAGTTATGGCAGATTCCCTTCAGAGATGATTTTAATGACAGTGAAATGACAATTTGTATAACAATTAGACTACTTTGCAAAAAAAAATACAGAATGAGGAAATAAAGTCTGATGACTGGAAGTTTATAGTCATAGCAAATAAACCATAGAAAGTTTTCCTGATTGGAGGCTTTGCACTTACGTCGGTTATAATGAAATTAATCTTTATGCTAATTGTCTACAGGCTGCAAACAGAAATGGATGCGAATCTTACAGATGAACAAACTGGTTTTAGAAAAGTCATGAATTGCAAAGATTAAATATTTATATTAAAAAAATATAGCAGTAAATGGGATAAATAAAACTTCCTGGGTCCACTTTTTTTGCCTACGAGAGGGTATTTGATAGTGTCCTTAGACCAATGTTATGGGAGGTCTTGTATCACCATGATATTACTGGTAATTATTGAAGACCAACTGAATTTATCATTGAATGAACTAGAAGCAAATGTAAGAAATTGTTGAATATGCAGAAGTGATAAGATATTAGTATAGGATAAAGGATAAATAAGATTGTTCTAAGATTGCCCAGGTTTGTGGAGAAAATGTAAGATGATATGTCGCCGAAACACTGTATACAATTTAGAACTGTTAGGAAGAGTGACAGGTGAGAGCAGTACTGTAAAGAAAGAAACACTACACCAGGAAGGTAAGAGAGCTTAGGTTCAATACACGGAATTTGGACAGTTCTCTATAAGCAGAACAATACGCTGTTCATAATAATATTTGCGGGTGTATAAAGTAGCTAAAGCTCTGGAAGTGTTTGTATTGGATTTTCGTGAATGATCCAACATATATGTGAATATATGGCAATGACGATTGCCTTGTTTTTCTTACTGAAACGTATATATATATATATATATATATATGTATATATATATATATATATATATATATATATATATATATATATATATATATATATATATATATATATATATATATATATATATATATATATATATATATATGTGTGCGTATGTGTGTAAATATCATAGCCACAATCCTCTTAACTTCTCGAATTCTTCGCCCTTTTTTGGATATGCTTGTCACTACAAAGCCGTAATATCCAAGTACAAGAAATTAAAGTGGCTGTGATGTCCGGTAGCGGGAAACGAACCCGTGTCACCATAATCACAAGGAGGTTACGTTGCTGACCTGACCACGAGAAGGATAATAGTCTGTTACCTCTGGTACATACATATATCTGTTGTTTTCATATGTATCTGGTAAAAGTGACCAGTAGATTCTACATATATATTTCAGCCTAAATGGTGAGGATGGGTCTATTCCAGCTCTCATAAATATATCTGAAAACGACAGATATGTGTATGTAAGAGAGGTAATAGACTTTTATCCTTCTCGTGGTCAGGTTAGCAACGTGACCTCCTTGTGATTTTGGTGACATGGGTTCGTTTCCTGAGACCGGACATCACAGACGCTTCAATTTCTTGTACTTGGATCTTAAGGCTTTGTAGTGACAAGCATATCCAAAAAAGCAAGAAGAATTCCCGAGGTAGCATGGATTTGATATTAAGTGATATTTGTAGCTTCATGATCGTATATAAATCACGGTGCGATAAAAAAATGTCATAAAAAGAGCGGCGTGTTCCAAACGTACCGATGAACTATCATGGTCGAGGTGGGTTAATGTCGAAGCTAAGTACAATTTCCCAGCTCTCGACGGGTAAATAAAGTACACCAGACTCGGCGTTAACTTATACCTCTTGATAGCTCAGTGGTTAGCGGCGACTGGATTCGCTGGATGCGCGTCTGTGTCGTGGGATCGAGACTCGGCAGTGCCCGTCCATTTATCACTTATAAATTCCCCTTCGGTGATAATTCCCCATCGGGGATATTCCCGAGGTAGCGTGGATTTGATATTAAGTGATAATTTTAGCTTCATGATCGTATATAAATCACGGTATGATAAAAAATGTCATAAAAAGAGCTGCATGTTCTAAACGTACCAATGAACTATCATGGTCGAGGTGGGCTAATGCCGAAGCTAAGTACAATTTCCCCGCTCTCGACGGGTAAATAAAGTACACCAGACTCGGCGTTAACTTATACCTCTCTTGATAGCTCAGTGGTTAACGTCGACTGGATTCGCTGGATGCGTGTCTGTGTCGTGGGATCGAGACTCGGCAGTGCCCGTCCATTTATCACTTATAAATTCCCCTTCGGTGATAATTCCATCGGGGATATTCCCGAGGTAGCGTGGATTTGATATTAAGTGATAATTTTAGCTTCATGATCGTATATAAATCACAGTGTGATAAAAATGTCATATATATATATATATATATATATATATATATATATATATATATATATATATATATATATATATATATATATATATATATATATATATATATATATATATATATGTATATATACATATATATATATATATATATATATACACATATATATATATATATATATATATATACATATATATATATATATATATATATATATATATATATATATATATATATATATATATATATATATATATGTATATATATATATATATATATATATATATATATATATATATATATATATATACAGTAGTACACACACACACACACACACACACACACATATATATATATATATATATATATATATATATATATATATATATATATATATATATATATATATATATATATATATATATTATATATATATAAATATATATGTATACAAATATATACATAAATATATATATAAATATATATATATATACATATATATGTATGTATTTATGTATATATATATGTATATATATATATATATATATATATATATATATATATATATATATATGTGTGTGTGTGTGTATATATATATATAGATATATATACATAAATAATATATATATATGTGTGTATGTATGTGTTTGAGTATGTCTCTCAGGTATCCACCTGAGAGACCTATGTATGAGTCAGAAATTTATCCACACGTGATTGTGTGTTGATATTTATATATATATATATATATATATATATATATATATATATATATATATATATATATATATATATTATATATATATAATATATACATACATATATATGCATGATGTCCTTGCAGGTATATACATTTAGTAGTGGGAATATACAGTATGGGAATGGATGTTACAGTGCTCATATACGGTCCTAGAATGGAAAACAAAAGTGGTGAAATATTCTGGAAGACTCATAATCCTAGGGTGGCTGGGTTTTGAGACAGAGAAATGGCAGTGGCGTTTGTTCATTTCAGGTCAAAGGTAGGCAATAAAAGACGGAATGACGAAGTTGATAGTTAGGGAGGGTCTGAGGTAAATGTGAATGGAGATGCGCTTTGTTGATTTTACATTCTGAAGGGGAATACATGAATTCTTAAAAGATACTTGCAAGTGCACGCAGAAAAGCAAAAATGTCAAACAGGAAGTTTATGGCTGTGAAAGTAAGAATAGGAGAGGTAAGAGGTTTATTTTTTGCTTATCAATTTGAAGCAAAAGTGATGAAAGTTGTAAGTCTTGGGTGGGTCAGAAGCGTTCCAGTGTTCGTATAAATGTAATTCGAAACCATTAACTTGACAAGAAAGGTAAACCATCAATAAAGAGTATAAACATCTTCATGATCACCTTGAACGGTGATCAGATGAATACTGCCTTGGCCTACGCGCATGGAAGACGGTTGTAGAAACACTATTGTGGGTTTAAGAAAAGCAAAGCTGTATGAAGGAATAGAAGATAATATAATTGTTCAAAAGGGGAGAATGATATGGTCAAGCAAACAGTGGATATTTATAAGTCCATTCCAGCTAGTAATTCACTCAAAAGAATGAATATGGCAAAATGGTAAAAAAAACAAGCAAACAAAGAAAAATGTCGGATGACAACGGATTTTGTGTCACTTGAACTAGTAACTTGGAGGTTTATTGAACGGTGCTACACAAAATGGACGGGAAAATAAAAAAATTATTTTCTAATCGACTGAGGGTATAATAAAACATAAAGCCCGTTATTTGAAAGCTGCAAATGTGTCTGGAAGATGAAGTAGTTAAAAGCTTCTCCAACGAATGGTTTCGATTTCTTTTTAACTTTGCCTCTGTTAACGGATACTGCGTGCATGGCTGATCATAGTCAAGGGAAAGAAGGGTATGGAGCTATCAGCATTTTTCTAAAAAGATGGTAATAATTGGAAAGTTTGATATCATATAGAACAGTCCATGAAAAGGGAAACAGCTGATGGTTTATATATACATACGAGTACATACATACATACATGCATACATACATATATAATATATATATATATATATATATATATATATATATATATATATATATATATATATATATATATATATATATATATATATATATATATATGTTACAGGTAGATAACGAAACCAGGCATTTCACGAACTGCTTGAAATTTCAGGCAGACATGAAATGCACTTAGGGACATTTGATCCCCCTTGGGGCTAGTACTAAACACAGTGAAACAGTGACTCACCTACAATGTTTCGCCGTGTTTAGTACTTGCCCCTAGGGGATCAAATGTCCCTAAGTGCATTTCGCTATCTACCTGTAACACACAAATATATATATATATATATATATATATATATATATATATATATATATATATATATATATATATATATATATATATATAACTAATACTGAAAATCCCTTGACCATTGGGTCTTTCTTTAAATATAAAGGTCGGTTAAGTCCCTTCTTGGCCTTTAATGCAGTATATAAGTATGATTGCCCAAAGTGTAACTCTGGTATTTATGTGGGGTCTACGAAGAGGTTACTGAGGGGCAGAATTGATACTCATCGTGGAACAAGTTTTCGCACAGGAAGTAGGCTCCCCAACCCTGAACATTCGAATATCAGGAATCATGCAAAAGTTTGCAAAACCCATATCGAGAGAAACGATTTTTGTATCATAGGGCAAACGCAAAACCCTCACGAACTACCCATTCTAGAGTCGTTGCACATTAAGCAGCTAGTTCCCCAGTTGAATACCCAAACCGCTTCGATCCAACTGTATCTTAGCTAATGTGTCTCCTTCCTGTTCTCTCTCTCGTCATTCAGTCTTCCTCTCTCTGAACTGAAGGTTGGTCGGCGGTCTAGCTTTCAAATATATTTTTGTAATTGTAAATTTTATGCTTTTTGCAGTTTTATGATTTTTAACAAATTTAAGATTGTTTTATACTTTTATCAGATTTATTGACAGATTCCCAGAAGATGCAATAAAGGTAATATTTCGAAACGTCGGAATAAAGATAAGACAAATGTAGATAATTGGCCTTTTCCTTAGTCAACCCGTGATTTGATAGATGGGAGCCGATGTCCACTTATACCTCACTTGCTGGCCGTGTGGTTTAAGGCGTCCACTGTAGTCCTGAGTATTTGTCCTTCGCTGGTTCGAGCCCACGGGACGACGAACTTATTATCAACTAAAAAATTCCCCTTCGGTAACATATATGAAAATATATTATTTCCGAGGTAGAGCGAATTGATATTAAAGGACGTTTGTAGCTTACTGATTGTATATAAATCACGGTGATGTGATAAAGTTATGTATATATATATATATATATATATATATATATATATATATATATATATATATATATAATATAGAGAGAGAGAGAGAGAGAGAGAGAGAGAGAGAGAGAGAGAGAGAGAGAGAGAGAGAGAGAGAGACCATAGAATTTGACTAATAATTCGAGCATTTTCCATGTGTTGTCCGCAAAGCTTTGAAAAAGAATCAGTAATGAATATTTGTATATTTACAGGGTATGTATAGTTTAAGTCACGTTGGTAATGTAACAAAGTGGAGATCAGCCTGTGAATAAAAAGTAAATAACGGAAAACTTCATGTGACTACTTTTCCTGTTACGCCTAAAAGGCCTTTTAAACAAAGGAAGGTTGAAAGACCCGGGCAACACTGATATGATGAGACCTCTGTTTTTAAAAGCAGTTAGTACGAATGAGTAATGAAGCCCGCGAACGCTTTATAGCAGTTTTCCCGCGGAATTTTGTGTCTGCAACCTGTTTAAGTTATCATTCACTCCAAAACTTCCAGAGAAAACTCGTACATTGCCGAACATGTATTATAAATCCATGGATACGGTAATTGTTTACTTTACATAAACTATGAGTTCTTTATGGCTACCAGTCACCAGAAAGACATAATCAGTTTTGCAGATAGATATCACGCGGGTTGACAAATTCGATACGGAGAACTGCGCTCGAAAAGAACATGGTAATGGTAATACGTCGAACAAACGGCATGTGGGATAAGTTTCTTAGGGATAGATGTAAAATAGAATAAACTCAATATTACTACGTAGTTAAAAGTTTCACAAAATTTAAACTACATAATGCAAAAATCCCGATAAAAGCATTCACGGATATTTGATATGTATTTAGCTATCATTAATATAAGTGGAAATGTTTCGCAATGAAATCATCATAATGATTGTCCGAAAGAATATTTCCTCGCACATTACGTCCCTCCTCGTAAGAATTGTAATTCTGGAAACATTCTGAGGAAATTCCTGGAAGAATGCAACAGAGCAAACGGCCTGAGAAGATTTGCAGTTGTTAACAGATTATGCTTCATGAGTGTCCGTTTGTAAACACAGCTTTTGTGCAGTGAGGAATGAGCGCTTTTGTATTGCATTGTAACAGGCTCGTTTTCCTGAAAAGCATTCTTTCATAGACATCTTGATATGTTTTGAATGAATTCACAGAGACTGGACCTGATTAACAGACTTGTATTAACAATAAATAAGAACAAAAAAATTATTTTTTTGTGTCTGATGAGACATTTATTTTTCAGGTCTCATGTTTTCTTAAATGAGCGGAGTATTTCCAAAGACTGACATGGTGTTAGAAATAAGATTCTTGCTTGGATATAAAAAAACCCAGAGTTACTATAATAAACCCAACAGTTGCAAAGTAAGTATATTACTTCCCTGTTTAAAATACTTGACATTATAAACTTAGATAACTGCAGGGTACTCTATGGCCTACTTACTAAAACATAATAATCAATTTCAAATTCACGAAGATTAAATTTTAATTTTCACTAAACAATGTATAACAATTTGAAGGGACAGATAGAAAAATATACTGTAGTCCATAACATGCAAGGAATAATGGGGAAGAAGGCCAGAAGTCTAGGAATTGGATCAGTAGATTCAAATAAATTAGGAAACCCTCAAGCATACTGTACAAACAAAGGCATAAATTTGATTGCAGTTAAAATCACTAATTAGAAATAAATAAGTAACTGCTGTAAACCTGGTTTAAAATAAACACTCAAAGTAAGAAAAGTGTATCGGGGTGTCCCCACAAGCAATGGCACTCAAATCTAAAACTATGGGAGATGATTATATTATCATTATAGAAACCTCGAAAAGTGTGGAAAGATTGGTTCTGTCCGTATCTTACAGAGAAGTAGGAAGGTAGTGTTACAAATATAAAGAATGACAAAGAAAGAATTACTAAAATGACGAATGGGTCAAATAAATGTTAATTCTGGGGTATTAATCTTTTCTCACCATTTGCTTACTATAAGTCGCTGACCATTTTTTACTGACTATATCAGAAAGTATTTGTATTTATATTTGTGATATGCATATGAGTAATAACCATCCTTTATTTTGTAACTGAATTTCGGAAAAATCAAATGGCGTTTTGCACCTCACGTGCAATGGCTATAGAAATGGTAAAATGAAAAATCCAGTAATTCTTAGATCAGCAAATAAGATCACCTGTTTCATGCACAGACAGGAAAACCATCTTTTAATACGGACAAGTGAAACTCCTGCAAAGACGCAGTAATAGGAAATTGACAGCATTAACAGCCAGTACTCAAGGTATGGACCTCTATTGACCACATTATCCTATAACAGGTGTTAAACGTCTTAAAAACGTAAAAAAGAAAAAAAATAGATAAAATAAACAAATAAATAAGAATTAGGTTTTTGTTTCTCTTTTTATTTGACAATTTTTGCCATCTTTTCCTTCTCCCTACATTTTAACTGGTCCACTAGCTCGTCGCAGTGCAATCAAGATTGCCCAGTAAAGGTCAGGAATATTCTCCAAAAAGTTACGTAAGACTTACGTTACGGTTTAATTTCTAGCATTCTTGCCTGAAGCGTAACATTCATTAACTCATGAATTAAGAGAACTTCTGTATATCAGTCAGTCCTTTTTTATAAATCTCTATGATAGTATAGTTTCATAGTTAGCAATAGAGTTTTTTACATGCCAGCACGTTAGGGATGAGCGATGAAAAACGTTCTTTAGATTCCTTCAAATGCAGCACACTATAGTACAAGGAAAACTGTTCTCTAAACTTACAGAGAAATTTTTGAAAGGGAGAACACAGGAATCTGTTCCACAGTAAAGGAAAAGGAAGTGACAGCAGGGGCGGAAAGAATGATCGAGGATGGAGGAGAGGGAGAGCTCAGGCAAAGAATGGGCAAGGAAATGAAGTAGAACGAGAAACATAGCATACAAATGCAACAATAGGACGCAAAGTTTTGAAAAGCAGACAATAATTGAGTTCTTGAGAAGTGTTCAAAAGAGAAAAATATGAGGGATCGTTACCGAAATATTGATGGAATAATTAAAATTGGGTCTGGAGAATAAATGTGAAAGAATAGAGATCTCAGAAAAGAAAATAATACAATTTGAATGCAGAAATTGAGTTCAAAAAAGAGAATAATGACAAAAATGAGAGACAAAAAGCTTGAAAATTGAGTATCCGACATGATACATCGCACAGGTACATGTACAGATAGTTCACAGAATTACAGAAAAAATTAGATTTTGATTTTGAGAAATATGGAAGAAGGGACTTCTAGACAGAAAAAAAATGCTTTTTCTAGAAAAACAGATAAATTCAGGGACTTCCATCAAGAAAAGTCGACATATATGAATGGAAACCTTCAGAAATAAATCTTCATTTTATGACTGAGAATATTACGTAGATAAGGAGACTTGGATGTGAGAATGAAGAAAGAATAGAGTAAATATCAAGAAAATATAACGAATGTTATATTCTCTTAATAGGAAAAGATTAAAGAAAAGATGAATAAAGAAATGCAAATATAAATGTTCTTTTACCCTATGAAAAGGCGTTTGATGATGAGGACGGAAACTATAGTGAAATGGTGTAACAAGTAACAAGGAACGGGAAAGTGAAAATGGAAAGTATAGTACAAAATAAAATGGATATATAACCATATGAAGGATAAAAGCTATGATAGAAAAAATTATGAAGAAATAGTTATCAAGGCATGAAAGTAAAAAGAATTAAAAATAACTAAAAAAATTTCCATAGTAAAAACTAATGAGAAAATATTCTTGTCATTGTCATTACTCAGACGATGAACCCTATTCATATGGAACAAGCCCACCACAGGGTCCATTGACTTGAAATTCAAGTTTCCGAAGAATATGAAGGTGTTCATTAGAAAGAAGTAACAGGAGGTGAAGGGAAATACAGAAAGAAAAGCTGAATAATTAAAAAGGAAAAAATAGATCAACAAAATTAATAAATATACAGATAATAATGCAAGTGAATTATTAAAATGTAAAGAGAATTGCATTAGTGTAGTAATGCATTGCACCTTCGCTTGAAGTTTTGAAGTTTCAATTACACGAGATCCTCTGGGAGATTGTTCCACTGTCTACCGGTGTGAGGAAAATGATCTCTGGAACTGAGAAGTTCGATAGCGAGCATTTTTATTGCATGTTTGTGCTGCTGTTCAGCAAATTTGATTGCTGTCGGCATAACAAAAGGATGAACTAAAATTTAAGAAACAAGTACATATGAGGAAGCGATAGCAGTGCTCAAGTGAAAATACCTGAGATATTGAAAGATAAGAAAATCTAGATTTTCACTAGGTTTTGAAATTAATCAAGGTATCACAATCTTCAGCGACTCCTTAATAAAAATACATATCAATTATTATTAAGTAAAAACATTATCCTGCCACATTTCATGATTCCAAATATTGTACAGTTACAGATTGTTGAATATTAACAGACCTATTGATTTAAAACATTATGAATTAACTGATAAGATAACTAGATATCACCGCTGACAAAGCCGAAGTTCGCAATAACCAAAATCATTCTGCGCATCGAGGGGATACGTGGAAATGCGTCTTTTTCTTTTTATGCTACGGGTGAGATTAATTATCTGCGCGGGGAATTACAACACTTGCTCTTTTTCGTCCCTTCGTTTAATTTCCAACGGTATTGGCGAAGTATTCCAGAACTTCATATTACTAAAAAAAAAAAAAATATGTAAACAAATATTGCGAATGATTTTACCTACTAGTGTTTTTCGGCTGAAAAATTACCCATCAAATATCCTTCTATTAAAAAAAAAAATTACAGGATTCCGTCAAAAACCTGTTACAATCTCTCTCTCTCTCTCTCTCTCTCTCTCTCTCTCTCTCTCTCTCTCTCTCTCTCTCTCTCTCTGTGAAGAAAATTATTTCTAAAACTCCCATAAAGACACGACGTAAATTGATTTCGTTTGTATACAACGGCAACACATTAAATCTCATTAATGCTTTCTCTTGAAAAATTATTTCCGCGTCTATTTTTGAAACATTGAATTTCGATTTTAAACAAATATTCCCGTGTTGTTGTGTACAAATAGGAAAAGCGTTTGAATAAAGGTACAAAAATTTCCGGCAAATTTGAGAGTAGTATATTTATAATTGCTTCGTCAATGTTTATCCGAAAATTCGGCTATGCGTAATGTTTTATTACTAATTTTACATATGATAGACTTCATTCTTATAAATAATCACGGGCAAAAAAGTGATGAAATCACAAAAGGGGCAGTAAAACCCAGCCACAAGAGACAGATATGGAGGTCAGGGTATAAAAGAAAAAGGGGGTTGGTCGTAGGGCTTTACTCCGCAACCTGATTAGTTATGATGAAAGCAGAAAGTAGAAGTAGGAGTCTTTACTCTTTATTTAGGGCAGGTCAGCGATCACGAAAACCAAAACCGCTTAGGTAAATTCAACGTATTTGATGACTTTTAATTAAGACAATTGACAGTAAGTCAGCCAGCTCCTAACATCGCTTGCTATCCGCACACATTAAGAAAACGGTGTCTCTTCTGATGTCGTGAGCAGTCCTTATCTGAGCATCAGGAAATTTGAATTCTGGTGGGTAATTTGAACGGCACACTGTAACTTTAAAATTTCACCATTTCCAAAAACAAACCCTGAAAGGTACGTCTGCAGAATACTAGCCTTCAGAAAAACTGAGTAACACTGCTGTATCTTTCATCATCATTGCTCCACAGATATGTTAGGTCTCTCACCGCCCCCCCCCCACCATCCACCCACCCCTACCACATCCCCTGAGCGCCAAAAATCGACATCTGGATCTCTGGAACGGCGGAACGGATTTCGATGAAATTTGGCACGATTAGAGACCTCAGTGGGAAAACTTTAAAGCCAAAGTTTCATCCGAATTGGTTGAATATTTCCAGAGTTATAAAGGGCCAAATTCGGGGTTTTGTATACTCCAGTTAGTTGTTGATATATTATATATATATATATATATATATATATATATATATATATATATATATATATATATATATATGATTTGGCTTCCTGACTGTGTAAATGAAGAATTCATCTGATGCTGCAACACGGAGAAAGTCAGCTTCATCCAAATCTCTAAGAAGTGAACCACAAAAGCATGCATGGTCTTCTCTCTGTTTGTGATGATGTGATGAAATTTTTGATAACAGATGAATATGATGGTGAAGAGGATGTGATTGATATAGATGAAAATGAAGGGGACGAGTTGGAAGAGGTTCCAAGTGTAGTGTTGAGCTATCGCACGCCTAGTGTTGGAGTTGAAGGTGGTGGTGATGGTGATGGGGAGGATGATGGTGTTGGTGATTGGGATGGAGATGGCTGCAAGACCCCAGCATCCAGTGATGAAGAATACTTCCCAGAGGCACATGATTTTGAAGGGCATCATGCTGAAGCAAATCTTGAACTAATCCAGGAAATAGCGAGTGATTCGAGTAGCAGTGACAGTGAGGAGGATTCTGGTGCAAGACCTGGGCCATCCCGGAGGCCTGTAAGAAGGGGTAGATGGGGGATGCGTCAACAAAGACCTCATATCAGGTCAAGGTTGGTGGTCGTCCCAGGAGGAGAGGGACAAGGAGGGTGCCTGCTTCTCGTTCTCGCTCGCCTATCTCTGTGGCTGGAGATCGCCCTGATTCCGATGTTGGTGAAGAATTTGATGGTGAGGGGGGAGAGGTTGCTGGTGGGGAAGATGAAGGATGGGCCCAGGACCCCACATCACCCGCTACCATTCCCTTCACAGCTCAACCTGGCATGACCTGTCCTATCCCTACAACGCCTCTACAATTTTTTCAGCTGTCTGTTTCCTTTGAACTGCTTTATTTCTTGATGGAGGAAACAAATATGTCTGCAGACTTTTTGATGGGAGACATGAAGAAGACCTATGATTTCCACTGGATTGGACGTACTGTGAAGGACATTGCTCAATATTTGGGCAAAGTCATGTGGATGGGCATCATAAATTTGCCCGAGATGAAAATGTTTTGGGCACGAGACAAGCCTTACTCCATGCCTGCCTTTGCAATGACAATGTCCAGAAGAAAGTTTGAGGCCTTGGGCAAATATTTCCATTGCTTCAATCGCAGAGCCCTCCATAAGGACAACACAGACAAGCTTGTCCTGATTCGCCCTGTAATGGAATATATCCAAGCGAAGTGCAAGACCTTATATGTGCCACAAAAGAACCTCTCATTAGATGAAGGAATGCTAAAGTGGAAAGGAAGACTCAGCATCAAGGTCTGTAACGCCAAAAAACCAATAAAGTATGGGATGAAATTTTTTTCCTATGTGAAAGTAAATCAGGGCATGTCCTTGATTTTAGTATTTACAGAGGCATTTCTTCGTCACTACGGGACACTGTCTTCCAGTTGATGGGGCAACACTTGGGGATAAAGGTTATCACATTTATATGGATAATTATTATAATTCAGTGGAGATCGCCTGCCGAAGAACTGTACAGTCGAGGCACTCATTGTAGTGGCACTCTTCGTATCACTCGGAGGGGTGCCCCTAAGGTTCTATGAAACTGTGTCCGGCACAAGAGGCTGCCCCGAGGAGATATGAACTGGCGGAAGAAAGATAATACATTTGTGATATTCTGGCAAGACATTTGTTGTGTCACTTTCATCACTACAGCCAGCAATGCCGCCACAGAGCCTTTCATTCATAAGAGAAGGGTCAAGAAACAAGAGCGTTACGAGTTGGAGGAGCAGCACCTTCAGAGACCTAAGGTATAAATAATATAAACATGAGAGAGAGAGAGAGAGAGAGAGAGAGAGAGAGAGTCAGACAGACAGACACAGAGAGGGAGAACGAGGGAGCAAAAGAGATCATGAAAGAAAAAATACTGGCTTACTAAAATTTGTATGGAAATATACAAAAACTATAACCTGTATATAGTATATGCAAAACACTAGACACCTTTTTATTATCTGTCCAGGCTGTTGGAGAGATATATCGCCTACATGGGAGGAGTCGACCATTTTGATCAAATGATCAATTACTACACCTTTGCCAGGAGATCTTGTTGTTGGACTAAGAAGATGACCCTGTAACTTCTGCAGGTGGTCCTGTTCGACGTCCTGTATCAGAAGTTGCCTGACAGGAGGAGCAAGTGCCTCACTTTCAGGCAGTATCACGAAGAGATTGCCACAGCCCTCCTTCACTTTGACCTTGCAATGTGGCCAGATTCTGGCAGGAGAATTGCCCATGCCCCTGATATTCCTGTGGAACAGAGATTTGATAAGCCTCCACCTCGTCCTTCCCCACCCACTGATGGTGATGGTGTTGTTGCAGGTCCCTGCTGCTGCCCCTCCTGCCACTGCTGCTCGTCCAGCGGCTCATGCTTGCCTTGCCTCTAAACCTGACCATCCTCATAGGCTACTCCCGACTGGTACCATCGTTGGGGGCGGTGTGAAAGTGGTACATAAACATGAAGAACTAGGTGGTGTATGCCAGCAAAGAATGTGCTGTGTTTGTTCCAAGAATGGTTACCGTCGTGATACGGTTTACCAGTGTTCGTACTGTAAAGTAGCCCTATGCCAAGTGACGGGAGAGTGCTTCCTGAAATACCATAGTCTCCAGCAGTACTGGACTCCTCGCAGGAGCGGTGACGGTCGTCGGGCAAGGGTGCCCGGGCGTAATTAGGCGGGCGGGGTCCCTCCTCTGTTGTTTACCTGCTATATGCAGGAAACTGCACGATCCTTCACAGCAGAGGAGGATGTTGAAAATAACAGCACGAAGGATCAGGACATGAGGTAAGAGAGAAAAACATTTTCCATTTCATAACTGTTTTCCTTATTTCATATATATATATATATATATATATATATATATATATATATATATATTTATTTATATATATATATATATATATATATATATATATATATATATATATATATATATATATATACATATACACACACACACACACACGAGTGTCAGGGATAAAAGGTAAGAGAGAAAATACTTGTTCATAGATTCAGATTTATGTATTATATATTTATTTATATATATATATATATATATATATATATATATATATATATATATATATATATATATATATATATATATATATATATATATATCAGAGCGTGTTTGAATGTTTTTAAATTTGATTTAGATGGTAATTTTATGGAGGGATTATGTAGTGTGCATTTCCCAGCGTTCTGTGTGTGTGTGAGAGAGAGAGAGAGAGAGAGAGAGAGAGAGAGAGAGAGAGAGAGAGAGAGAGAGTTTCGTAAGTTAATAAGTTTCGTGAGAGAGAGAGAGTTTAATAAGTTTCAGGAGAGAGAGAGAGAGTTTTATGAAGAACCTGAGAGAGAGAGAGAGAGAGAGAGAGAGAGAGAGAGAGAGAGTAATTGTTGACGAGTCATTCGGCTGTTCGGGAGTTGGTCGTCTGTTCGGGTGTGACAGCGTGTCCGTTTGTCTCCGCCTGAGTGTTGTGTAATCGGGGGTCAGTCTTTAGTCAGAGCTAGTGCCAATCAGTGGTTTCGTGTTGGACAGTTTTTTGTACGTTTTTCCGACAGTTGTTAGCTTTTCTGGTTGGTGTGCTATTTTATTTTGTGTATATGGTTCTATTTCCTTGTTTTTTTTTCTTTTTTTTATATTTCCGTGTTGTGTTTATGGTTGTTTGCGATTGTGGTTATTACGACCTCATCTACCTCCCAGCAGCCGAGCCTCGTCTTGAGTCTGAAGTGCAATGTGAGTGTGTACGTTTTTTTATTTTTGTGTTTTTTGTGTCAGCCCGCCACAATTTCAAATGAGTAACGGGTGGGTGCGGTTACAAATTTTTTTCTCCACTTTTTCTTGTAATTACCAGTGTTTTTATATGATTGTAAAGCTAAAGATTTGGGTTTTACAACAAAATTATATTCAAATGTGTTTGTGCAGCATCTTACTTGCTACAGCCAATTATTTTACGTTTATTCGCTTTTTCTTCTTTTTTTATCTTCCCTCTCAATGGAAGGGCATTTAGACATCTCACAGGCCATTTTTTATGCTCGCCTAGTAATTTACAATATTTTACCTTCACAATGACAGCAAAGTCACCCAAATTACTCGTAAAATAACCGTATGGTAAGGATTTGAAAAAAATTTCTACATAGCATGTTTTCAGCCACGGCCACGCCTGCAACTAAACTTGACTTTTCATATACGTACGCTTGACAATATTTTCCCCCACTTTATTTTCTCGTAATTACCAAAGTTTTTATACTATTGTAAAGTTAAAGACTTGGGCTTTACAACAAAATTATATTAAGATGTGTTTGTGCAACATCTTACTTACCACAGTCAATTATTTTACTTTTTTCGCTTTTTTTTATCTTCCCTCTCAATGCAAGGGCATTTAGACATCTCATAGTCCATTTTTGATGCTCACCCAGTAATTTATAATCATTTACCTTCACAATGACAGCAAAGTCACCCAAATTACTCGTAAAATAACCGTATGGTAAGGATTTGAAAAAAATGTCTACATTGCAAGTTTTCGGCCAAGGCAGCGGTTAAACTTGACTTTTCATATACATGCGCTTGACAATTTTTTTTCTCCACTTTATTTTCTCGTAATTACCAAAATTTTATTCTGTTGTAAAGCTAAAGACTAGAGCTTTACAACAAAATTATATTCAAATGTGTTTGTGCAACATCTTACTTACTACAGTCAATTATTTTAAGTTTATTCGCTTTTTTTTCTTTTTTTTATCTTCCCTCTCAATGCAAGGGCATTTAAACATCTCATAGGCCATTTTTGATGCTTACCCAGTCATTAACAATCATTTAGCTTCCCAGTGACAGCAAAGGCACCCAAATTACTCGAAAAATAACCGGATGGTGAGGATTTGAAAAAATCTTTTGTGGTCGCTAGTTTGCACTGCTCCCGCTAAAGAAAATTTTGCTTTCGATAATTTTACTTATCCCATTTTTTTCTGTTTCATTCCATCTAAATACAAAGTTACATATACCGTTTTGTAGCTAAATAATTGCTCTATACAGTGTTAAAATATGAAATTCCTGTGTTGTGTAGCCTTGAGCTATATCTCAATATATACGATAAAAGAAAAAAAATCGTTATCGGCAAAGTTCGCCAAATGATAAAGGCTATTTACAGATTTTTTAAAAAATTTTATGCCTGCATCGTAAAATTCAGTCATTTTTCAAAAGAACGCGACCAACCTGACCTCTTTCTGACGAAAATTAAGTCCGCCACCGCGATTTGAAAAAAATATTACAAAATGCGTTTGCAATCCAAAATAGTCCGGGGTTAAGGCTTCCCAGATTGTCATATACGGCGGGGGTGAGAGGGTTAAATACGTTTAGTAAATTGTAAAGAAACGAATATGAGAAACTGGTACCAGGCGCGAACAATAAGCATTATAGTGAAAGAAGTAATTCTAAAATTATGGAGGTTACTTACCAGGATGATTGTTTTAGTTTATTTAGAAAAAGGAAAACGCCACTAAGAGTTTCTTGACGAAGACGCGTCTCAGGATGCAGCTAAGTCTGTTTTTATGCAAATCGTGCCGTCGTTTAATATGGGTCGTGTTATAAAGGCCAATAGATTTGCTAAGCGAGCTTCATCATCGTAACTGAATGTTGTTTGAGGGGAAAAGCCGGAAGGGAAAGAAAGGGTTGAGGAATTGGAATTGGAATATAGAATTTATGCCAAAAGCCAAGCGCTGGGACCTATGAGGTTATTCGTCGCTGAAAGGGGAAATTGACAGTAAGAAGGTCTGAAAAATGTAACATGAGGAAAACCTGCAGCTGCTCTGTGCAACAAATTGTTAAAGAGGGTAGAAAGTCAGATGGAAGAAAGAGAATATGAGGGGAGGTTGAAAAAAAGGAACGAAAGAGGTTGAAGCTAAGAGCCAAAGGGACACTGCAAAGAATCTTGAGTAATAACCTACAGTGCACAGTGTGAGGTGCACTGACGGCACTACCCACCTACGGGAGAGTTGAGGAATTGCTTAAGCTGAAGATGGCAGACTCAGTGAAGTATTGCTTGGACCGAGGAGGATAGACCAAAAGTTGGGGTGAGGAAGTGGGCACGAAAACAAATTGCTTAGGACAAGGGAAAAAATCAAGTATAAACCCTTCAGCCCCCGGCTGCGACTCCTCTCATTCCTTTCACTGTACCTCCGTTCATATTCTCTTTCCTCCATCTTGCTTTCCACCCTCTCCCAGCAATTGTTTCATAGTGCAACTGTGAAGTTTTCCTCCTGTTATACCTTTTTACTGACTGTCAATTTCCATTTCACAACTGGATGATTTCATAGGTGCCAATGCTGGGCCTTTGGCCTAAATTCTATATTCCAGTTCCAATGCAGCAAGCATAAAGCTATAAATGAGTGAACAGCAATATAAGTGATTGTGCATAATTTTTGGGAATGATGGTTTGTGTTTATGGGGAAAAGAAAACCTTCTGGTAGGAGCCGTGTGACCTCATGGCATCTAGGCCTTTAAGGGGGTAATGCTGTCAGTGCAACATGGAAACATGTAGGCATTACTGAAGGTTCTTTGCAGCGTCCCTTCAGCCCCTAGCTGCAACGTCTCCCATTTCTGTTACTGTACCTCTGTTCGTGTTCAATTTGACACCCACCCTCTCTAAACATTGTTTTCTAATGCAATTGCGAGGTTTTCCTCCTGTTACACCTCATAAACCTTCCTACTGACCGCCAATTTCTCTTGCAGTGTTGAATGACCTCATAGGTCCCAGGGCTTGGCCTTTGGCCTAAATTCTGTTATCTATGGCATTTAAGGCCTTGTCCATACGATCGGTTATTGGCCAGTTGTGTTGCTCCTTCAAGAGGTTCCAGCCCCCTTGGCATAATTATGTACACTTGCTTGTAGGTGAACTGAATTTGTCTTGTTGGGCAGTAGCAAATGAACGATGTAAAAAAAAAAAAAAAAAAGATGCATGCATGGTATTAATCGTTAATGTTTAAAACATCATGAACAGAGGCATAAAACTTTTCCCTATGTAAACCATGCTGTATAAAATACTGGAAACCCTTGCGAATAAATACTATATATTGAAAGCTTATAGGTCACAAGTATTTTATGAATTACAATACACAGTACATGTTTAATTAATAAGTGTGGTGAAAGACATTCTGAAAAACCTTGAGAGGATGTTTAGCTGTTATCTGACTCATTTCCTAATTAAGTAAAACTGTTATGTTAGGTATTCTCAAGACGTGGGAACTCGCCACAAGACTTCGTGAGTGTGTTTGCCAGACATGTCCAGGTTCCTGTATAGGCATTTGTATGTGTGTGTTTTTTTTGGGCGGAGTCCCAGGGTGTGAAGGGATTAGTTATGAGACAAATGATCATTCTGAAGACTCTGTGGTTTGAGACCTGTTGATTAAGACTGTAAACATTGCTGTTTGCAGGTAGGAACCACGTTTGATTTCCCAAACTGTAGATTGCTTTTTTTTCATTTATATATTGTCTTTTGTGTTAAGCATGTATTATAGTGTGTGTACTTTATAAGTACCATGGGAGGGATTCCCATATCTTTATTTTTAGGCATTTTGTTTAATAAGGGATTAATTTGACTTCTTCAGATGTTTAGCTGAGAAAGAGGCTAAAGATGTACTCATTGGCAATGTACTGGACTTTGACTTATTTTGACCTATTGTGAGTTAATGATGTAAAGACAATAATTAGTGAAATACGATAGACTGTAATATGATTGATCCTTTGGGGAACATTAGTATTCCATTTTATTTCATCTCTTATTTCTTGCAATCTAGTTATGTTAGATTTTGTCAAACTATTTTGGGTAAAGCTTGTTTCGGTGTAGACCTGAGAGAGAGAGAGAGAGAGAGAGAGAGAGAGAGAGAGAGAGAGAGAGAGAGAGAGAGAGAGAGAGAGAGAATACTGGGTGAGTAGGTACAAATATTCACTACCAGTAACCTTTTTGATGAGGTCACTATCAAGTTACCAATAGATGGGTCCTCTCGACTTTGTAGAAACAGGTAAGCAATGAAATTTCCTCTCTACTGGGTAACAGATTTATTCTTGGATAGAATAGTGTATAGGTACGCTCTGAATAGACTTATCTTATGAGGAAACCAAGATTGTTAAGAGATAGGGTGTGCCTTTTTGGTTGGTATACATGTCACTTTGATGACTGAAGCAGTTTTTTGCAGTCGAGATGACTGCCCACTGTTATCGAGTTAGTGAGTTGTGAACCTGTGTGTCATGAGTGTGGAGATGCGTGTGTTAAAAGTGTGAAAAGTGTTAATTTTTCAGGTTGGTTATGTATTTTTGCTGCCATCATTGTCAGAAGGGGTTACATGAGTGTACCTATGGGTTTTTTTTCTTGTTAGTTACTTGTAATGGGCCTAGTTAAGTGAGTTATATGTTGCTTTATGATTGTGTTTTTTTTCTTTGGGGAAAGGTGACAATTTGGTAACGTCATTGAGAGCGCTTTCTTGTTTTAGTCCTGGACAGGCTTGATGCTGCTATCCCGTTCTCTCTGCGAGCCCATTTTCTTTGTGTGGGTGTACTGAAGTATTCTGAGTATTGTCGGGAATATTTCTGTTTATCGTTCGCATTTGACGTTTAGAATTGTTTTTTTCTTAAATGTTCACATCTGCAGTGAGGGTTACTTCATTGTTCGCCTTTGGCATTTAAAATTTTATTTAATGGTTTGCATTTGCATTAGTGGTGGGAGTTTTCTGAATTTTTACTTTTTTTTTTCTTTCCCTTTCTACCTTTGGGAAGTTAAATGAATTTGAAATCAAGTCGAGTTCTTGGAACTTGAAGGGTTATCCATTCCGATAATATGGCTAAAGCTAAAGAATATAAGATAAAGTGACAATGTTGCACAAATTTACATCTGTAAACGCTGGAGTTCAGCCATTTCCCAGGCTGGTCTAGGACGTTCTTCCAGTTCCCCTCAAAATTTTTGTAGAGGCGGGGTCAAATTTTTTTAGTCACAAAGAAAATAACGGATAGGGTAGAAGCTTTCAATGAAGGAAAAGGCTTCATTAGTTTAGATAAAGGGGATAATGGACACCGGTGCCAAATTCATTGCTTTTTGAAGTGTAGGACCTGGGATGATCTTAAAGATTTTATGAGAGTGTCATATGGAACAGCTGGAGCTAGCGATGCAGTTCGAGATCTCAGATCTCATTTCAAGGTCCGTAAAGGATATGGTTCACTGGTCACATTTAGTGCCAGATGTTCTGATGCTATGAGGGATTTTTTGAAGTTGAGAAATTCTGGTTGGGTAAATGGAGGCTCTATTACGATAGAGAATCTTAAGAAACTATTGCAATATGCGTGGATTGTGAATGACGTCCCTGATGCTATCGTAAATAGTTTTGACAAGGAGATAGAAAGGGGGTTGGACGAGAATTTTCTGTTCTCCCAAGTTTGTAAGCACATGTCGAAATGCCCTACAGTAGACAGCTCCTTTTTGCTCTGGATGCCGAAATCTTCTGGGGCTATTCCGAAGCAGCATATACAGACTAATTCTGATTTCATAATTGTGAGGTTATGTGCTAAGACAGAAGATGATAAAACCTCTGCAAGTACAGGATCTCAAGGGCATTGTTATGATTGTAATAGGCAGGGCCATACTAAGAAGTTTTGTAGTGTGAAATATTGTGGCACTTGCAAGTCTGCATATCACGGTTGGCGGTTTTGCCCGCTTCTTAAACAGAATGAGTCTAGAAGCACAGCTCAGAGTGCTGGTCTGGCAGGTAGAAGAACTCCTTGAGGGAGTTTCTGGGAGCCTCTAGGGGCTGACAAAATTTTTGGTGGACTGAGCAGCAAAAAGGGAAGAGATAAAATGGGTTGTTTCTTGTGATATAGGACTTCTGGGTGAAGATTCAGAGCCGAAGCCAGTGGTAAAAGGGTCTGTGTATGGGGTTGATGTGAATATTTTTATAGATACAGGTGCCTCTATTAGTTTGATGAATTATGAGTTGTTCTGATCGATGTTTTCCGATCATTCTTTGAGGCCTGCTAAAGAGACAGTATGTAATGTTCAATCAAATAGGTTACGGGTTTTGGGTTACGTAGATGTGTATTTATCTGTTGGGGGTAGAACTTTTACGGAATCATTTTTGGTTATACAAGGGACTGCTTTAGGAAATACATTGTTACTGGGTCATCCAGCATGTCGGAGACACAAAATCTCGGTTCATACAGGGGTATGAGGTATAACTGTTGGAGTACCTGGTGTTTTTGTGCCTTATGAGGGAATCTATGTAAGTAGAGTAGATGATGATAATGGATTGGATGTACATGAGAATTTGCGGGTGGATTCTCAACATGTTTCTGTGGGTAGGAAGTGTTATAAGGGGGTTTTGTAGGATGATGTGGATCTTGGTCCTGGTATGGTTTCTATGGTGAAAGTTCGAGTGAAAGGTGTGCATAAACCAGACAGGTGTGTGTGGATGAATGTAGTGAAAAGCTGAAAGGGGTAGTGTGTACGGTTTCTTTAAGCAATGTATCAAATGCAGGGGATACTTCAGTGGAGTTGCTTAACTGTAATGATTCAGTTCGGAATTATCAGAAGAGTACTTATGCAGTCGATTTTGTTGACTGGGTTGATGAAGATAATTCAGTTGCTATTGTCGGGGACATGAGTGAATTTTCAGAGGAAGGTTTACAGGCTAGGAGGCAGGTTTTTAAGGATCATTTAGCCAATGCTGATTCTAAAGAATATGTTGAGGGTGTGGAAGATGTTCTGGCTGAGTTTGCAGACGTAGTCACACTTAAAAGGGATAAGTTAGAGTTAGCAAATGTGTTAGAACACAAAGTTCATTTAGAGGATAAGACTAAGCCTATTTTTGTCCCTTCATATAGTATTCCTTTTAAGATTAGAGAACAGGTAGAGCAAGAGGTTAATAAGTGGGAGGAGGGAAGGCATTGTTATGGTTCAGGCCCAGTTTCATCGATCTTTTAATTTTCTGTTGTTAGCTGTGCCTAAGAAGGATGGTTCAGTCCGAGTCTGTGTGGAATTTAGGAAGTTGAATGAGAAAACCATTCCTGATCATTACCCTGTGGCGTGTTTGCCAGACTTATTTGTTGGGATTGGAGCAAGAATATTTATTCTTCAATTGATCTGATGCAAGGATACTTACAGGTACCGCTTAGTGAGGAGAGTCGAAATTACATGGCTTTCTCTTTGGCGAAGGGGCATTATGAGTTCATGCAGATGCCGTTTGGTTTATCAGGTAGTCTTATGACATTTACTAGGCTAATGAATACAGTTTTGCATGGCTTATTAGGGAAATCCATATTAATCTATATGGATGATATCTTAGTTGCCACTGATTCTCTAGAGGAACATTAAGAGGTTCTTAGGGAAGTTTTTAGGAGGCTGAGGTTGGCGGGTTTGAAGGTAAAATTAGCTAAATGTAATTTTCTGAAGAAGCAGATAGTATATTTGGGTCATGTCATTTCTAAGGAGGGTGTTAAATTGAATGAGGATAAAGTTAGGGCAATTGTAGATTTTTCTACTCCCAAGAATAAGAAACAGATTCGGTCTTTCTTGGGCATGGCTGGATTTTTTCGTAGGTTTGTGAAAGGTTTTCTGCTTTAGCGTCTCCTTTGACAGATGTCCTGAGGGATGATGTGCAGTTTGTATGGGGTGATGGACAGCAATCAGTCTTTCAGAATATTAAGGATGCCTTAGTTAATCCCCCAGTGTTGAAGTTTCCTGATTTTGAACGTCCTTTCACGTTGGTGACAGATGCCAGTCACGATAGTATAGGGGCCTGCCTTATGCAGAAGTTTGATGGAAGACCCCATCCGATTGCATTTTACAGTAGGAAGTTTAAGACACAGGGTAGTGATGAACGGCTATGTTCGGTAGTGGACAAAGAGGCCTTTACTGTAGTGTCTAGTTTGGTTCATTTTAAGATGCTATTGATGGGCAATCAAGTAAAGGTTCTTACAGACCATAAGCCATTGTTGGATCTTTTCAGTAAGCCAGATCTTTCCCCTAAAAGAGCTAGGTGGTATCTGACAATCAGGGATTTTGATGCCAAGCTTAGGTATAAAGAGGGTAGACGTAATGTTGTAGTGGATGCCCTTAGTAGAAGTTTTTTCTGATTCAGAAGGTACTCATGTATGTTATGTATCATGAGATGGCATAGACTGGGATATTAGTTTAGTAGAATCTAAACAGGATGAGGATGAGATTTTGGCAGACGCAAGAGCATTTCTTAGAGGGGAATTACTTAGGAATGGTTATAAGTTGCCTTTTGCAGGTCTTGAATTAGAGGGTAATTTGTTATTTAGGAAGATTAGATACAGACTGAGAAATAGTGAGGATAAGGGTGATGCAACACAAGTAGTTGTTCCTGGGAGTTTAGTACCTATGGTTCTGGATATTGTTCACTGTAGGTCTGGCAGTCCACATTTGGGTATTGAGAAGATGTATCAGAATATACAGGGACAATTCTTTTGGAAGAATATGCTCACATCAGTGGAAGACTTTGTGAGAGGTTGTTCAGTTTGTAATGCATGTAAGCCATGGGACATTTCTTGTAAACTGGGTTCATTTCCTATTCCCATATGGACCTGTCATCCAATATCTGTGAATCTAGTTATGGACATAGGCACCTGTTGGTGGTTGTTGATGAATTAACTAGGTTTGTAGAGATTTTTCCTTTGAAGCATAAAACAGCAGAGGAGGTGGCAGTTGCATTCTTTAATGGATATATTTGTCGTTATGGAGTTCCTGAGGTGCTGATTGCAGACAATGGGAGAGAATTTGTGAACAAGATGTTAGAGTGTCTTGAGGATGTAATGGGCATTCAGAAAGTCACTATTATTCCCTATAGACCAGAAGCTAGTGGGCTATGTGAATTGGCAAACAGGAAGGTAATTGAAGCTCTCAGAATTACTGTAGGGGGCAATGATGTAAATTGGGATTGATATATTCTGCAGGTGCAGCATAGCATCAATTCTATGGTTAGTGATACCATTGGAATGTCTCCCAATGAAGTGCTATTTTAGCAGTATTTGATTTATTACCTATTCCATCAGGTGATGATACAGTGAAATCGCTGATCTCTACTGCTAAAGAGAGATATGTGCCTCTTGCTAAGAATCTTGAGTTGAAAACTCAGGATATGGTTGACAGGAGCAATGCAAAGCCAGATAGAGTTAAAGTTGCTGTGGGAGATAGGGTTTTTGTGAAAATAAATGTTAGGAATCAGTTGAATTATAAATTGGGTCCTAAATTTCAGGGTCCTTTTCGGGTTGTAGAAGTAAAGAAGGGGAATAGATTTGTTGTTCAGGATGAAAATACGGGAGTGTCTTGGTTGACACATATATCTAAAATTAAAAAGACAGGTTAATGGGAATCTTATGGGTTAATTGCTGTGATGTACTGTTGTTTCTGATCATTTTTTTTCTCTTTGTTTTTTTAATGGGTTTTAAAGGGGTGTGATTTGTAGTTTTTTTTTTTTTTTAACTGAGGAGCACATCGGTCCATAGAGTTATACAAATCTTTAATTGTCCAAGTTCAGTTTTGTTTGTGTTGCAACAATGTCTGAGAGGGGAAAACTTAGTTAAATTAGGTGCAAAATACCATAGAGTTTTATAGATATATGGGTTTCTTTGTTGTTTGTTTGTTTGCTTGTTTTTTTTTCCCTTGTGTTGAGATCTGGTAACTTATAGGTTTCTTTCTTTTGTTTCTTTAGATGCTGAAGTTTCATCTGCTCATGGTTTTGGGGGTCGTGGCATGGGCTAATTCCATGGTGAGGTTAGGCCCAGGTGTTATTAGAGAAGAAGACTATGATGTGTGGTTGTCATCTGACACAGTATCTTTGAGTGTAGAGTTTGAGGATATAGGTTTGGCAAGGGTTGAGCTTGAAGCATCCAAGAATAAAATTCAGTTTCTTAGGAATTTATTGGGTGAGATGAATACCGGACGAAATCTGTCTGATCCACTGTGGGGTCGGTTAACCAAACTTATGCTACAGCTGTTAGGGTTCAGGACAGGATTAAGAAGACCTTAACATGGCTTCCAAATTTAGGTTCTTTGACTTCTAAGGTCTCTTCTAGAAGGAGTAAGAGGGCTGTGCCATTGTTAATGGAGCTGTTATGGTCATTGGATCAATTGCTAGTATGTCAATTGTTAATTTGGTGAGAATTGAACAGGTGTCAGCAGAATTAGCTAGCCAGGGTAAAACTTTGATGACTTTGTGGTCAGCCAATCAAAGAGCTGGTAAAAGTTATTGCAGTCTTTATTACAGATCCAGAGAGTTTATATCTTGCCGACTGGCACCGGAGGAAGACAATGGCATTGAGCTGACCTGAGGTCAAAAAGTTAATAAATAATATTGCATGAACAAATACAATTTACAATAGTTAGAAACATACAGAACTTCAATATGGATACAGTCTTGATGCCCGAATAAAGAATAGTAGTGATACATAACTCATGACAAACATGTCAAGCCGTATAAAGATTGAAATGATATATGAAAATTGACCTCAATAAACGTTAGTGGTAAGATATTTGAGTAGTGAAGAAAATGGAAAGTTTTAAAGATAAAACTTGCTCAGCGGAGACTTAATTAATGACGCCTGTGAAGCAGTCATTCATCATTTATCGATGTGGTGACTTTACAAATTGTCCCAAGACGTGGGACACTACTGATTAATCTGCATATCTGCTAAAAAGTGATAGGTGCGCGGCTATCAAGACAACGGAGGGAAAATAACAAGCAAGCTGGGCTTAAGAATATTAAAATGTGCGGGGATGCCTTCCTGTACCTATCTGGGCAACCAGCCAGCTCTGTGGGGCGTGGGCGTACTTCTAGAGGGCTCTCTGGGGAGGGTGCTGCTTGTTGTTGGGGCCTCCGTCAGAATGGCGCTTTATGTCGGATCTTGAATTCTAGTTCTTTAAAGGGAGTGCCAGCAGGAATGTAATGACTGTTTGGCCAGTCTGCGGAAAGAGGCCCCTTAGGGCCTGGTCAGTGGCGGGCGGACAGCTCGCACTTGACAAAGTGTGGGTAGCAGATATATCGGGCCGCAATACGGAAAACAATTGATGGGGAGTAATTATCTTCTATACATACGCTAGACCCGGGACCACAGAAAAGTATGGTATGTGTTTGTTCAGCTGCAGACGGGGTGGCTCGGCCCAATATTAATAGTTCTAGCTGAGGACAGACGGCAAAAGATAGAATTAAACAGTTCACCAGTGACCACGGGGATGCCTTCAGGGACTTTTGTGGAACTGATTTTATTAACAAATGAAACGAAATAATTACGCAACGTGGTCCCCAGCATTGAGCCAGGGCGGACCACCAAAAATAATATATTTTGTGAGGATACGCAACCATCATGCAAATGAATATCTAATGCACGGCGAAGCCAGAGTGTCGCCTCAGACAAATCAGACGAACTTATTGGCGGGCTTCTTGCATCGACATCTCTTGAGGTACTTATTTAAAATAAACCATGGAATAGGATGAACTGGATAGCACATGATGGGGAATAACAACTTTACTCATGAATTGGCAGGCATGTTTGAGAGAAGTCTGCTGGACCCCGACTGCGTTGAGTATAGGACCATTTTGCTGGTTTCATAGTTGTTAAGTTTCTTTGTTTTACAATTCAATTTAGATTAGAAATGCATTAGCTTAGTAATGTTGGAATAGTGCCAGAGGATTAGAGGCTGCATAACATTTATATCTGGCTGGAATATGGCGGGGTGTAATATTATAACATGATTAGTTGCTAAAACTTTATTATTAGGTCTATCCCGCCGTTGCCGTCTGATCCTGTTTGTATGCTGGGGTTTCTGGATTAATTTTTGAATGAAGGTCTTGGAATTTACGCACAAAGGCTGCACACGAGCATACATTAGGAGGGTGTAGTACGGGGTTTTGCTGACTGGGGATGCACCTGAGGATGAGATCATAAAACTATGGAAAAATGTTTGTGCTTTGCCTGGAAGACCAGAACTCCCCAAGTAGCGTGAAGGCAGATGGACCAGTGGCTGGTGGTCCGTGAATCTATTTTGAGTCATGGCCTCCAGGAGGAACTTGAAGTGCTGGAGTGAAAAACATGACAAGAGTTCCTGTCGTTAGGTGCATTGTTTAGTTATGTTTCATTGCTGAAGAAGGTGATGGGCAGGATGGCGTTGATGACCTGCTCCAGGACAGCTACATCAATGTCATCCACTGAGCATCCGTCGTTAGCTGGAGAGGGGCAAAGAACATCCTGGTCAATGTGCCAATTATCTTCCTAGGCAATGGCATGTGCATTCAGTGTCAGAAGTGCCTGATGCTGGAGTCGCCAAGACAGAGACTTTGGTTGGCCTTTCAGGACTTCCATCAAACAACCGGCAGTTAAGTGGGATCCACTTCCTAGTCACGTCACCATCCTGAGGAACCACCTTTGATTTTGACGGAGGTGGGTTTGGGAACCTGGTTACAGCTGCTAACTTTTGAAATTCTTGCGGACGCCTGTGACAGAGGTGAGCTATCAACCCAGGAAACTGCTTTCTGGCGGTGAAAGAAGCATTTGTCAAAAATTTTGAAGGTGTTCTCTTGAAGGACAACATTATGGACTGCATTGATGCTTGGATTTGGTGTTCAATTAGAGACCTGGAAAATATGAGGATGTCATCAAAGACATCATTGTGAGTCGAGGTCGCCGAGGATTTATGACCGCTGGAAAAGAACGCCCGGGTTCCTGAAAATCCAAGAGGTGGAGGTTATGTGGATGAAACATAGAACAATCAAAGGGTGAGTGATGACAAGGTGTTGGATGTCCTCAGGTGATGGACAGGTACCTGAAAATAATGATTTAAGAAGGTCCAATTTAGTCATCTTACATGCAGGTGCAAAAGGCTTTATCAGGTCCTGCATGTTGGGCAGTTTTAAGTGGTCGGAATGGATTGCAATGTTGAGCCGAACCTGAAAATTTAAAAAAATCCAGGAGCCGTCTGGTTTGCCAAACACACCATGTGAAGGGGAGGCTAATTATGGCTGGAGGCCTATCATTCAAAGTAGTCAATTCGCTCCATCTCCAGAAAAATGAAATTTTTCGCCCCTGAAGGTGCTGTGGGGAAGCGAAATTGAACTTCAGCAAATGTCGGGGGCCCTTTAGTTGTTATATGGTGGATATAATGGGCATGGTTTAAAAACGGGACTTGAAAACAAAGATACATAATACCTGAAGGGAACTCCGATCCATGGACATGAAATTGGTGAGGTTGCGCTAATGGTGGGTTTGGGAACTTTAATGGGAGAACCGGCAGGAGTCGGTAAAGTTAAAAACCAAGTTACGTCGAAACTAGCAGACTCAAATGAACGGCCCCCAGACAGCCAAGAAAGTCGAAGAATTGACGATGAAGTCCCAGGATTGTAATTAATGAAGGTGATGGAGATCAAAGGGCCTGGTGCCATAGGATTGAAATCCGTTGAAGCCGTCATTTATAGACGAAATGTATGGTTTTGAGAACTCTGGATTGCCGGGAAGATCGATTTATAAGGACTGATGACTCGACCAGCAGCATCATCCTGATGGAGTTTGTGTTCCATCTTAATATAAAATGGTTCAAGCCCCTGGGTTTTTCGGTTTATGGCAGTTATGTCCTGCTGGACCGCCACCCTTCATTTATATTTCGTGTCCGGGTAATTGTTTGGCATAGTCATGGAAAAGTCCTTTCCGAACCACTTGCAGTTATACAGAAGCCCGGGAACTCCATCTGTTTGGTTTTGTTGGACGTATAATATTGGCAGGCGTTGACGGGTCTGCTTTTTCTTCTTCCGGCTGGGACGGATTGACCAACCACTATTGGTTTTAGAGGAAGTGTTTGCTTAAGAAAACAAATATTTTGGTGTTATGCATCTATCAGGTCCTGTTGACGGTATGGTTAGGGATGAGCAATCTGGGTACGATTTGTTTGAATTGAGTTTTATATGATAACCTTACTTTTATCTCTGTCGCATTTTCCTGCCAAGGAAAACTGGCAGTTAAGGAGATCCACGATCAGGCCCATGCGTCTCTTAAATTGAGGTCGTGGTGTGGGTTGATGGAAACGGGTCCCTGATAGACGGCGCTACCGCACTCGTCAATCAGCTGGTCGTAGCACGTTTCGAGAGGAGCTTCTTGCGTGCTTTATTGAGGGTGTGGTCGGCCAGGTACGAGTCAGTTTTATATAATCCCCGGAAGGCGTTTTATTGTGTCGGCCTGCAAGATTTTGTCCGTTAGGTCCGCCACCCTCAAGTATGGCCCCAAGTATGCAGCAACATCGTTGTGTTCCCCTGAAAAAGAGATTCCTGGAGAAGTGCGGGAATGGAGTAAAAAGGGCGCTGGCTGGTTGCTGGATGGGAGGGCCTCGGTGTGGTGACGGGTCTGGGTGAGATGGGAGGCACATTTTAATATTCTTAATCGCTTGCTTGTTATTTTACCTGCATGAAAGGGGGATACCCGTGTCCATTTCGCTTCTTTGCCCTCTTACTTTAAGTGGAGATTTTATGAGACACAAGAACGCACTTAAATGATGAATGGGCGCTAGTGATGCCTGGTGGGGGAATGAAAGAATCATTTTATCTTTAAACACTGTTTACAGCGCCGTGTTTAGTCTGCTTAGCGTTGGAGGATTTAGAGTAAACTAATTCGTATACCATTATAATTCGGGAACCATTGGGTCACCATGTTTAGGTGCAAAAAAGAAACGAGCAGGTAAAAAGTTACTGCTACTTTATTCAGTTTATAAAACTGCCGACTGGTAATGAAAGTTAGCGGAAGACAATGGCATTGAGCGTGACCTCAGGTGTCAAAACAGAGACAATAATACGGCGAACAAAGCTTTACAATATAGAAAAGAGACTGCAGATGACCAGATGTGATTGGCTGACCACTTATACAGAGACAACAGTTGAAATGGTAGAAAATGGATGACGTTGGCACGTTTAGGCGTGACTAATTGAGTGTGAAGAAAATGGAAGTCATCAAAGAAAACTTGCTCAGGTGAGACTTAATTAATGACAGGTGTGAAGCATTAGCTGACGTCGATGTGGTGACTTTACAACTTTACAAGATAGTAATGTGAAATTACGAGAGGGTTTTGAGGCATTAAGGACATCTTTAAATAGGTTATTGGCCACAGTTGATAGGATGGGGGGAGACTTAGATGTTACAGTAGTTTTTTCTTCTTGTTAAACTACCTTGCTGAATATTGAGAAAGAAGCAGACTCCGTATTATCGGAAGTTCAAATACAGGTTAAGGCAGTGGTTGCCGCTTCTAAGGGGCAAATTTTTGGAGATATTTTACCTCTCGTGTCTTTAGAATTGACTTTAATGAATACAGCATATCTGTATGGTTCCCAGGTAATTTTTACTGGGGAGAATTTGTATTGCTACTATAGTATTTTAAAAGTTAGTGTGTCTGATAGGGGGTCGCCTGTGGAAATTCCAGTTAGTAACTTGAAATCAGTCATATACAGTTATATCATACGACCTTTCCCTACTGGTTTTAATGGTCTAGTAATAGTATGGGATAGTGAGGAGACTATGTACCTTTTGGGGAACCAGTTTCAATCCTCGGCTGTTAGCCACAAGTCAGGATGTGTTTTAGTTCATAATAGATATATTTGTGACAGTAGTATCTTTACACTCATAAATGCTGACTGGTTAGGATGTGAGATGTTAGTACATAACCAGACTCCTTTTGACTGTGACGTTCCAACATGAGTACATTCCAGCCCTATGAGAGCTGAGTACTCAGTGGCTATTTTAATAAGGACTCAGACTCTCAATGGTGTTCTGTCAGGTGATGAAGTCTCCATCTGGTGCCATAATTCATTGGATACATTTCTTCTACGAGGATCCCGTCTCTTTATGCAGCGTG
>NC_089789.1:3414068-3441568 GCF_040412425.1 Macrobrachium rosenbergii | reverse complement strand
ATATATATATATATATATATATATATATATATATATATATATATATATATATATATATATATCCAAAGGCATTGTATTACTTCTAAGCTGAAAATGTAACATTATATGGGCTCTAAAATAGAAGAACTGTGAAATATAATTATGATATCTCGAATGATAAATTTCCCAATAAATAAGCAATACACGCGTGTTGCAGTAGGTTGTTTACAAACTGTGGGAACCCTTACAAGCCTATAAGTGCACTGCCCCACCCGGAGTAGTTGGAATTCCTTTTCTTCTCAAGGTCATGTGGGAAAATTTGACGAGGGTTTTTACCAGTTCGAAAATTTATAGAAAATAAATGTTATGCACAGGTCGTCTGCCAATAATTCATGACTACGAAATCGAACTTTGCACTTACAGCACTTTATGTATAGATGACCGGAAAGTTTTAATCTCTCTCTCTCTCTCTCTCTCTCTCTCTCTCTCTCTCTCTCTCTCTCTCTCTCTCTCTCCTTTTTCTTAAAATAATTGTTTTTAGGTACTAAAAAAAAAGGGTAATTTATATTTGCGGAATTTACAAAAAACGGTACTTTTATCTGAAAATTTCGTCTCTTATCAGTACATAAAAATTTATAAAAGTAAAGAATTCTGATAAACTTCCAAGAGAGAGAGAGAGAGAGAGAGAGAGAGAGAGAGAGAAGAGAGAGAAAGCCTCAACAGCTTTACCATCGTCAGAGTTTAAAGTAGAACTGTCAATGTCTCAGAGCAGGGTCGCAAATCGGGCCCATATCCACCAACAGTGATAGCCAGACATCAAAATGCAATAATTATTCTATAATCTAACTGGAAATGTTGAAGTTTTAGTGTTGCACTGACATAGAATAAATTTGGCATGCGTGTGGTAACATTTTTAATGCTGTTATCATGACGGGAAACGATAAACGTATATTTACGTGAATAGTCTTTGTGACGAAAAGTAGCCGACCGTATATACATAGCCTACGTGAATAGCCTAAAATAAACACAGAAAAAGAAAAGCACCGAAATCAGAAACACTTCAGATAAAAACGAGGTGAAAAAATCTAAGAAAGGCAAAACTTACTCAAGGACGCGGCTGTAAAGCAAAATGCTTAGCTACAGTAAGTGTAATGCACTCAAACGTTGATGGGTGCATCTTGAAAACCACAATAAGACCCTTCTACTTAGTCGACAGGAGGCGGGTGATGAGTTGAGGTACACGGGGCTCCCCCCCACCCAGCATCTTCAGCCGAAATCTTGCACGTCGGTCAAAGCAAGAGCTTGAAAGGACGCTACATCGTTTAGGTACTGGCAAGAATCATGTTTGTATAAAAAGGATCTTCACCAGTGTAATCACCAGGATTTTGCCACCAATATATTGTAAACAAAAATTTGTGGCGGTGGAAAGACCTTGAAAGAAAAATATGATCTACAGAAAACTTCCTATTCTCTCAGGTTTTCCCCATAAATCTCCCACATTTCCATTCTCACTCTAGTACAACAGAAGATTAGATAAAGAACTAGAGCTTACGTGAAAATGATGCAGAAGGCACTTAAACTCGATTAAAAATAAAATGCTAAGGACTATCTCTTTATAAGACTAATCATGAGCAAATATCAAGTGGCTACTCTTAAATGTAATGGTCAGGCTCTAGATTCCATGTTTCTCTTGTTATGGTTTTACAAAAGCTGTAATTATATTAGATAGGGCGATGGGGGTAACTCACCCAAAAGAGGTGACAGCCATTAGATTCCATTTGCCATAGGTAACTCACTAAGTGCGTGACGACGTCACTGAATTAGTCTTTAAATACATGGCAAGGTCACCAAATAACATTGCAAGGGGTCACCCATCAAGAAAGTTTCCACACCATCAGTTCGTCATCGATTTTTTTTTCATAAGCACAAAACCTTACGATACAACTCTTATGATATCATTGATTCGCTCAATAATTTTCTTTACAGCACTATATTCTAATTTTTACTTTCTATATCTCACATTAAGGAATCTTATAAATGACTGTGTTTCCCTTCACACTAATACCATGTTACTAATTATCTATCTATCTATATACCGGGTGTTTCGAAATTAGAGGCCCCCCCTTCACAGAACAAATGGAAAGTTATGAAGTTTTCTGCTATAGCCTATCTCCAAGTACATTATTTTAAGTTTCTATTAAGCTATTTTTCATTTTGCATTTCTTGTATTTTCAGACTGAGTGACTGAGTTACATACAGCCATGGCTAACGACTCGGAGGAAATCAGATGGATTGACCGAATCCAGGCTATAACGTTTAGAGAGGCCAGGGATGCTGGTGCATCCTTCATTTCACGTTCCTGGATAGCTAAATACATTAAAAGAGATGAATCCTTTCTTGAAAGAAACGAACAAAAATCCATATGACTGTCATTGCGAAAAGTGAGAATCTTGGAAGGGCTGAAGTCCTTTCTCAGGAGTCAAAAGACATCATAGCTGAGGCAGTGGGTAGACCAAGAAAGTCTTTACGTAAATTGGCGCTTGAACTAGAGAGAAAAAGGGGAAAGAAGAGAAGTTGTAGTGCTGTATATCGTGAGTTGAAAAAATCTGGTATTGAGCCATTTCATGCCATCAGCAAGCCCAACATCACTCAGCAACAGAGAGAAGACCGTGTATAGTTTTGTGGTTCATTTCTTAAAGATTGTGATGACGCTAACTTTCTCCATGTTGCCGCATCAAATGAATTCTTCATTTGCACAGTCAGGAAGCCAAATCATAAAAATGGCATCATTTGGGCTGCAAAGTTGGATGATATCAGCGATGACGTGCGCTATCGCCAAGTTGTGAAATTTCCTGAATGTTTTGGAATTTTTCTGTTTCACAGCCAAACAGTTAATGTGGATCATCAAAGAAAAAGGACAGTCATGGAATGGCGAATACTTCAGAGAAACTGTGCTTACTGGTGGGTTATTTCCTTTCCTCAAATATCCTGAAAATGTGTTATCTGTTGAAGAAGTCACATTTTTGCATGATAAGGCACCATGTTTCAAGACTCTTCAGACATAGGAGCTGCTTTGAAACAGTGGTATCGATTTCTTCTCGTCAAGTGAATTTCAGGTAGCTCCCTGACCTTAATGTGTGTGAAAACATTGGTAGTATCTTAAAGGATCGTGTTGAAGCACGCACAGTGAACTATGATGGTATACAAAGCCTCGACGACCTGCGAAGAGAGGTGACCAAAATGCTCAGGGAAATGGAGTTTGAGTCTCAGCTTTTTGCGATTTCCTGAAATCATACCCCTCAAGAATGCAGGCTGTGGTACAGGCAGATGGAAACCACACAAATATTAAATACTCAGAGAGAGAAACTTAAGTAAATACCTGTTCTGAATTACTTTTGTTTTTGTCCATATCAACTTTAGTTTATGGTGTAGGGGGAGGGCTCTAATTTCAAAACACCCTGTATATACACACACACACACATATATATATATATATATATATATATATATATATATATATATATATATATATATATATATATATATATATATACATATATATATATATATATATATATATATATATATATATATATATATATATATATATATATATGTATATGTGTGTGTGTTTACATGTGTGAACACATGTCTATATGCCTGTGTATGTTGAGTGTGAGTCTCCGTCTGTGCCTGTGTGTAGGCATATATAAGATAAGGAAATCTGATATTCGGCCTAGATTACTAAATCCTCGTGTTTATTGGAAGGGGACAGGGAGTCAACTGATTTACTCTAGTTGTTGTTGTTGCTTTAGATTAAGCTTGTGTTATATCAGCACAAGCTGTTGCTCAAAGGGCAGCCCATAAAAGACATTCGATGATGGAATGGAGAAAGGTATAACTGTGAATGAGTTTTATCTATGGATGTGAAAGTCCTTTCTTCTCGACATAAAACCAGCTTTTGACAGGCCGCGTGGGCGAACATGTAGTTACAGGTGGGTCGACCATGCGAGAAGTTCGGCTTTCACCAGAAATCTTTTATGACGTATGTAGAGGCGGAAGCGTAGAATAACGAGTTTGACAGAAGTGCTGTATAAGCAGTGATAAATTTGTTGATCCAGTAATGAAATAAGGTAATATGTAGAATAAATTAGGCCTCATTAGTCTGTACGTGGTCTGAATCTGGAGGTGGAATCTTTGAAGTCATTGCTTTTCAATGATTTGCAAAATAAACTCATACATGTGTACATTCTTTTTTGTACTTACTTACTAATCAGTTGACAGCAAAATCAACTCATATGTGGTCGGATCTATTGACATATTTGCTTTTCACTGAAATAGAATTAAATCATCCATGTGATAGGTTGGTATTAAGGTTTAATTGATCGTGTCTGTTTCCAGAAACGTCGCCTTTCCTTCTGAAAAACAGCTGATCTCACTCAAATTAATGCTATGATTTTTTTTTATATCCAAGAGAGAAACACATCTAAACAGAAAAGTTAGAAAATAGAAAAAAATACTAATAAAAAAGTCAAAACTATATGCACATCCCACCAAGAGAAAGCAAGCCCAGTACTGTAGTTAGCAGTAACCAGGGATGTAAAAAACCCAGATACATATAAATATGTAGGCAGATAATGAATGTTCTAGAACCAATCATGCCTTAAAGAGGGAAATGCGAATGAAAAGTTTAATTTGCTTTTCCTTTTTATTAATGGACTGCTGCTGCTGCTGTAGAAGTAACAGCGTTTCGGTGAACCTAATGACTGTTTTTCGAGATTTCTTTTGGAAATGGGCCAGTGCCTATAAGATAAGTAGTGCCGGAAATAAACTATCCAGAATAATTAGGAAAATATATAGCATAAATAAAAGTATAACTGTATCAACCAACATTGTAGTTGGCGGTTAGTAAAGCCCAGCCATCCAGAGTGCAAACAAACTTTGGCTTTAGAGGTTTCCCACTAAGGTCTCTAATTGTGCCAAATTTCCTCGAAATTCGTTCAGCCGTTCGGGAGATCCAGATGTCGATTTTTTGGCATTCAGGGGGTGCGGTAGAGGGGGGTGCAGTAGAGGGTGGGTGGGTGGGTGAGGGACCTAACATATCTGTGGAGCAATAACAGTAAAATATACAGCGGATGCTTAGTTTTTCTGAAAGCTCGTATTCTGGAGAGGTGCCTTCCGTGGTTTGTTTTTTGAGATAATGAAATGTTAAAGTTGCATTGTGCCATTCAAATTAGCCACCAAGATTCAAATTTCCAGATGCTCAGGTGCGGACTGCTCACAACATTAGAAGAGACGCCGTTTTCTTAATGTGTGTGAATAGCAAGTGGTGTTAGGAGAAGCTGGCTGACTTACTCTCAATTATCTCAATTAAAAATTATCACACACGTTTAATTCACCTACGCGGTTTTGGTTTTCGCAATCGTTGAAATAACCTCAATAAAGAGCCGCAATAGTTAGAATGTTTACACACACACACACACAAATATATATATATATATATATATATATATATATATATATATATATATGTATATATATATATATATATATATATATATATATATATATATATATTTGGGAGACGATATCCACTTATACCTCACTTGCTGGCCGCGTGGGTTAAATGCGTCCACTGTAGTCCTGAGTTCTTGTCCTTCGCTGGTTCGAGCCCACGGGACGACGAACTTATTATCAACTAAAAATTCCCCTTCGGTAACATATATGAAAATATATTATTTCCGAGGTAGAGCAGAATTGGATATTAAAGAACGTTTGTAGCTTACTGATTATATATATACATACATATATATATATATATATATATATATATATATATATATATATATATATATATATATATATAATGTTAAATTAAATGGCTAATAATAAAATGGTATATGACTTTCTTTGCTGATGTTTCTGTGCGCATAATTCCTCGTGGAAGGTTTTAAGCTTACATTGCAACGGAGCTGCTTTTTGCAGATCCCCATCTTACTTATTTATAAAGGTTATAAGAATTATATCAATACGGATTATCATGAACGTCCTTATAAATAAAATTTTACTTGTATTATTTCATTAAAATTTTTGCAAGAAGCCTTCCCTTAGGCAGTCAGTATTATTGTCCAGAAAAAAAATATTTCCCATCGTAATCAACTTCCTATGTCTTCTCTGTATCCTATTTCTGAAATCAACCGAATGCCATAGTATAAAGAAAAGCACCAAAAAAGAAGCGGAAATATGTTACCTACGTCTTTGGTTTGGTTTCGGTCCACAGTTCATCCGCAATATGATAAGTCGGATAAAATTTAGAAGCACATACTTGCGGAACATCGCTAACCTGCCTAACTTATCCGAAGTTTATCTGAAATGGCAATTACGTAGTTACAGTTGCATACAGAAAGCAGCGCGCATGCTGCTGCAACAGTGAACGTGAACGGTGTTGATGGGCGATATTTTCCCTTCGTTATATACACGTTCCTGTCCGTTTTGTTCCAGAATGTTATCGTATTTCTATTGCGTCGTTCCCGAGTGCTTTCGTGCCCTCGTGGCCGGGTAACCATCCAGAGAGCGCATCGCTCTGGATCGTTTGAAGGTTCGGCCAGCTTTATCTCGAAATTAGGTTCGCAATCTTTTTATCTCATCCAGTGGGTTGGCTAATTAGTGTCATTTAAATACGAAGCAAGCATAATCCTGGGTTTACAAAATGCCACGCACTAAAAATGTTGAAAATTATGTCAGCAAGATACGCGTTTTCCGTAAATTGTAGAGATTTAGGTCAATTGGACTGAGGCCGTGCTGCTTTTTAGAACGAAACTGTCCGATAAAGAGGAAGGTTCTGAGAACCGACGTCATTTATAGGTGGCCAGTGAAAATCAGTTTTCGAGTTAATTTTGTGAGTAATTGAAAAGCAGGTACTTCAACCGACCTGCCCACCGGATTCTGGCCAGACGCAGGATAACGAGGTGTACATTTTTCGGCATTTTGACTTTCTTAGTTGGATGACCACGCTAATTACTGCTTGTAAATACTGCCAAACGTATTCTTTACTTTCACTTGTATACACCTTATAAATTCTATATTCACTTATCTCCTTTCCGAAAAATGAAATTTTCCGTAAATTTCATACTTTCTTCTCAATTGTGCTTTTAAAATTTTCATATAAATACATAGATGGCTCATCAGTAACCTCATAAAAACACCCCTGCACCTTACTGCTTCCTCAACGTCTATCTTCCAGCCACATGGGATGTTGCTGTTCTTCCTTTCTAGTAACTTTTCTGCTCCATTTATCTACTAAATCTTAGGTCTTCCTCGCCTCCTTCCTCCTGATATTTCTGAATTAAACATCTTGGTTTCCCAGCCTTTGATCCTTCAGTCTTCCAAATGACCAGAGCAGCTCTAGGCAGTTTATGCATCCATCCACTACAGCCAACCTTTTGACCACTGTCTCGTTCTTTTTTTTATGCCGCTCTCATTACAAAAAAGATTTATCTCAGACACTTCAGATTTTCATTCATTATTTTGCATTCAACATCTAGACTTCACGACTATCTATCCTCAAACATTCCAACATCGGCTTCCATTGACGCTCCAAGTCTCGTCAGTTTCTTGCGCTCGCCATTTAACTTACTTTGCCTCACCTCTGCTGTGAGTCGCCACTTCTCATGTTCTACACCCGTTCGTCATATGTACTCCAATACTACTGTAAATATTAACCACTTTTATTCTTCCACCGTTCCTATCAACATTCATTGCTCCACATCAGTGGGTTCCATTTATTATGCTTTACTCTTGGAAGCACTTTTAAACTCCTTCGTAATGTCTGCGGTTTCTGCTACCAGTCATTTTCAGTATTAGTCATCTGTAAAGATCAGCTATATCTCAAACTCTGTTTGTGAAGCCTTTTGTTATTCAGCAAATCTGTACCTATTTGCTAAGGCCTCTCTCTGACTTCTAGCATTAATGTATCCATCATGATATTAAAGTGTTATGGGAAAATAACTCACCCTTTTGTTAAACGTACATCACAGCATTCATTGAACCCCTCCCATAATGTAATGCATCTAGCAACCGTCAAATAAGTTTCTATTAGTTTTTAGCCGGTTACCTCCAAGCCGTATACCTTAAACAAATACCTTCCTTATTGCTTCTTCTATAATCATAATATATTTCGAGGTTCACGTGAGCCACATGTAGCTTTTTCCCTCATCTTTCGTTCTTATTAAATCATTTTTATGATAAATTCTTCTTAACCATCTTTACCCTTTTACACACTCGCGGGCATACACACACATACATATATATATATATATATATATATATATATATATATATATATATATATATATATATATATATATATATATATATATATATATATATATATACAGGAAGATAAAAAGGCCCACAAAATCACTATGTACATGTTACAACCATGCATTTATGTATGTAGATGACCGCTGACCTGATGGAAAAGAGGTATTCCTTTGTGTTTCGGGCCATTATTCCTGATACGTACCAAAATCCCCGGACTTTATGAAGCGTATTGTACTGATCTTCCGCTCTGTATTCATCTCTGTGAGATGGATCTGCCTGTCTCCCCAACGTAAATTTCATTACAGTTGCTGTAAGGTACCTTATAAACACCGGTGTCTGCTTCTCTTTTATTCGAGTAAATTGTCGTGTGTTGAAGCGATTCCATTTGTGAGCATTAAATGGTATTTTACTGTGATCCGGTTATCAGAGTATATGCCAATTTGAATTCTTTTAGCTTAATGTTTCTGGTTAAGCGTAAGGATAGTGTAGTTTATGGTATTCTAAAGCACTCCTTTTTTTTCTGTCCTCGTACAATTTATTTACTCGAGTCGTGTGGACTGGAAAGAATATTTTATTCTATCTAAATCTTTCTACATAGATTATTAAGCTATAAACTAAGCTGTAGTGATTGTTATTAATAATAAATGAAAATCCACAATTATGTATATGAACACAATTTATTAAAAGTGTGATCTTTCTACCATCTGAATGATTGTCATTAACAGCCTACTGGATAAGAATATCTGGATTTCTTGCTAAGAAAAAATTTAAGAACTTTATGAAAAATATATATATATATATATATATATATATATATATATATATATATATATATATATATATATATATATATATATATATATATATATATATATATATATTGTCGAAGTTTTCTAACACCCTGGGAAAACACCAAAGAATCTTTCAGATTTCACTATGAAATGGTGGTCATGTAAAAACTGTTCCCCCGAGTCTGTGTGCCAAATATTGTGATATTAATTTCTGTCTTTCGTTCATACGCTATTCTGCTCGTTAGTGGAGGCAAGGTGATTCATGGGTAGCAAACGACTTTCAGCATCGGTGGCTCCTGTTGTTTCCGTGACAGGTGCCACTTCGCCAACCTGTGCTGGAGGAGGCAAGGAAGACGCAGCATCAGGGGCCAAGAGAAACTGCTTTAAATCTGATTTTATGGAACAAGACTAGCTTGTCTGTTTGTATGTCTTCCTGTTGGAAGGCTTTACTGATATTTTTTATCAAATATTTATCAAAGCACCCTCTACTACTGTGCGAAATGGCTAACTACTCCTGCACATAGTTTTAGCTCCCAATCCCAATCCATGAAATCATTATACTCCCAACAATGTTTAGCAATGGCACTGTTATGTGTGAAATCCTCAACCACTTTTTTATGGTCTTACGTTCTTACGTCTCTCACTCTCTATCTTTGAAAATGGTGTTCAGGTGCTCAGGCAGTGTTTTTGATGTCAGTGACTCTGTGAATGATGCAGCCAATGCCAATTACTAAAGAGAACTGTTTCACCAATGCTTGGGAGCCTGATCTCGAGCCTGGTGTTCCAGGTGCACCATCTATGATAACACCCACCAAATTTACTCAATCCGGATCGTTTTCTCCAAAGAAGTTGCTAACAGTTTTAACACAACCTGAGCCATTGTGGTGGTGTCAAGAGATTTACAAAAGAGGAACTTATCTTTGAAATATACCTCAACCATGTATTGTGCAAGCACAAAGAGCCAAGAGGAGTGATAAATTAGTTGATTCATCCAGTTGTATGACAGACAATGGAGATTTATTTATTTCATCCACAACTTGTTCACTGATGTTTTATGAGATCTCATTTATCCATTTTGATACCATGCCATTAGAAACAAATATGTCATTTAGCTCCCATGCTGAGTCCTCGCCAACAACAAGCCTCACCATTTCTTATGAGCAAGGTAGCATAAGTTTTTCAAAAATTGTATGAAGCTTCTCAGCCTGTTTGACTTTGAATATGGCAATGTAGGATGCACACACTGCATTGCTCTTTTCATAAACTGTCCCTGTTGAGCAAAGGCCCTGTCTCTTGAGAGCTGATGACTGCTGCTCGAAATAATCTTTATTCTTTTGGAACAAATTAATGTGACACTTTTAAGATGGATTTTAAGCTTAGTTGGCCTCACTGACTCATTCTCCAAGACTTTAAAACAAGTAACACACTGTGATCATTCCATGCCATCTTTTTCTTGACTAGAGAAGATAATCTAATGTATTATTCTGAATACTTTTACTTAACATCCTTCCTGCTGTTACCACTTGTCCCAATATGTGGGCAATGTGACATAGTATAATACTTTTTGAGGTTGGTAATGATAAAGGCATCATAAAATATATAGTAACGCACACAAGACAATGAGTGTCATAAACAACAAAGCACAGCACACAGCATCATAACAACTCACCAGAAGTTTTTTGCTCTGCTCTACTCTTCCTCCCTGCCTCCTTTTGGATCGCACATTTTACAGGATAAAAGAAAAATCAAATTATGCACCTGTAAAACAGTGCAAAACAATGGACTCAGCTAATCAGTTCAACAGTTCAGCATCTACTGCACTATATAATGTTGTGTAGGTGCTCAGCAGCTAACTGGAACTGAACAGGTTGGCCCATCACCTCGACTCATAAAGTATGAACACTCACGGTCCAACATGTGTGTCCAGGCTTACCTCTAATCATTTCAAACACAGTAGCAATATATTTCTCCAGTTATGGGTGTAGTGATAATTGCTGAAAATGGTTCAGTGAGGTACCAAGTACTTGGAATAATCACTAAGGCTAGACACAAAATTTGGATCTCAAGCGAACTAGGTAAGGGCCTCATGCTACATCCTGAAGATTGTCATTATTTTTCTTATACGGGAATAATACTATAAAATGGATGGTCAACTATTCATTTGGATAAACTCTTTCGCACTGCATTGAAAAAAATCATATACGGGGAATACACTACAGTTTATTACCAAAAATAGTGAATGTACTATAGATCATCCAAAATGTCACCATTGGCTATTCGTGGTCCGTGGACCTCGAGTCAAATACCACTGGTCTACATACGGTGGGTCATATGCTTTGAAACCTCTGACAGCCAAGTTAAATGATGTTTTTCTTTATCTGGGTAGTATGCTAGGATTAAAAATGGACATATAACACAGTGTTAGTCGGCTTTGTGTGAACAGAGAATTCAGACTTCACTGTATTTGGGTGTGGAAGAGTATGAAATCTAACAAATAGTAATCTGCATTCTGTTTCCATCTCATACGTGAACTTGATTAACTGCATCTTGTTGTTAACAAACTCTACTAGTTCATCAAATGCATGTTCAAGGATTGGGAGGAGCTACACTATATATAGGAGTAGGAAAGCAGGCCACAGAAGAGTGGTAGTGGTTGCTTTGATAACTATTTGCAAAACATTAGAAGGAAATAAATCTTTTACATAGGAAGAAAAACATACAGACAAGCTAGTTTGTCAGGTTGTTGAAGTGACAGTTCTCACAGAAACAACAGTCACCAGTGCAGTCGTTCACCACTTACGAATCACCTAATCACTTCTAACGAGCAACTAAGATTACAAGGTCTGTCACACAGATATGGGGGAACAGCCATTACATGATCGCCATTTCACAGTTAAATCTGAAAGATTGTTCAGTGTTTTCCTAAGCTGTTACGAAATCTCGTCAATTTTTCATCGTGGTAGGAATTCATATATTTTAATTTACATAGTTGATAAGGACCGTCGTGCAAACGGACGAAAGCTCCTTTATTTTTTTAATTTTTACTTTTATCGTTTCAAAATACAGCTTTTGCTCATATAGATAACGGAGGATTATGTGGATTATCACTTATTACTTCCAGTTACAGTTTAGTGATGCACCATAGAGAATTGTTATCAATGTACATTTAATTAAAATGCTGTCATCTTGATTAAAATGGTGTCATTTATAATTATGTTCTTTAAAAAAAATCATAACATTACTCTTCTTGAAAATGTGGACACACTGATTCAGCTTACTATTAAAATTTTGCAGTACTTTCACTTCAAGGTGTCCCAAGAAGATATTTTCATGGGTGGTTATTAGCAGTTAGCCCACGGCATCACTATCAACCTAAACATGTAAGTTAACTATAGTTGGGGAAAGTGATTTTCATTGTACATTGCGGATCAATCACTGATTGATGTATATAGGATCGTGACACTGATGCTCTTAGACAACGGTGTGAATTAGGATTATATATGCAGAGGAATGTAGAACCGTTGCCAAATATGCTTCTAAATATACTGCTTATTAGAATCCATGCCACTGACTTCCATAGGGTATCAGTGACCATGCAGTACTGGTTATTACCATAGTACTGGCAATTTTAATTGACTGGTGTGTGTATATGTGTATATATATATATATATATATATATATATATATATATATATATATATATATATATATATATATATATATATATATATATATATATATATATATATAATGTGTGTATGTATGTATGTATGTATATATATATATATATATATATATATATATATATATATATATATATATATATATATATATATATATATATGCATATAATAATCTATTTTTATTCACGTGAGCCCAAGGTTGTAATGAATTTGTCAACTATTTTTATTATTTTTAAGTAAAAATAGTTAATCGTTAACAGAGTATACTTACGCCTTTCAGTAGCTTTACGACGGGATATAATCAAGGTTAGTATTCCCAGTTCTTACATACTTCCCAGTTTTTTTTTTATTACTGTCAAAATCTCTCAGACTGTACAATCAGAAGGATCATTGATAGAGGTTTTAGTGAGGTTGATGCACGCACTCTCCACCCAGCAGTTAAGGTCAAGTCTGGTTAGAAGGTTCTTCGGTCGTTTCTTTTGTTCTTATTCCCATTTCTGTTCCTTTCCTTTCAATGTGCTAAGACCCGTGATTCATTGTCAATATAAATCATCAGAATTAATCAGTAAATTGCCTGATCATAAACTGACGTCACCCTACTTGAGCGTTCGGCAATTTCCTTTTGTACAGTTAGATTTTGTTCTAATTTATCAAGTGTTAATGTGACCTTTCTCCATGTTTACAAAAAAGGTCGTAAACACTGCTGTATCTTCTGTCTGCCCCACTATGTCCACAGGCAACAATAAAGTCCTCAAACATGTTATTCATTGATTGCATCATTGTTTAGCACCCCAATTCTTGAATTCTTATGTCAGTGAACAGATTTAAGTATTGATTGCATCATTGTTTGGCACTCCAGTAAGTTAATTCTTGTTTCAGTTAACACCAGTGCCAAGAGCCAGAGTGAATGGCTCTGTGTAATTTACTCTTCTGACTAAATGTATATGCAAGTAATTAATTAAGATCTAAAATTTTTCTACTGAGTCCTTTCTTAAATTGAGATCTTTCTCATCATACAATTTTCTTGTTCTATGAGTGTTGATCCCCAGTCTGAATCAGTGATAAATGAGAACAAAATCTAACTGTACAAATGGAAATTGCCGAAGACTCAAGTAGGGTGATGTCAATTTATGATCAGGCAATTTACTGATTAATTCTGATGATTTATATTGATAATGAATCACAGATCTTAGCACACTGAAAGAAAAGGAGCAGAAATGGGAATAAGAACAAAAGAAAGGACTGAAGAACCTTCTAACCAGACTTTGCCTTAACTGCTGGGTGGAGAATGTGTGCATCAACCTCACTAAAGCCTCTATCAATGAGACTTCTTACTGTAAAATCAGACAGACTTTGAATAAGGAGGCTCCTGTTTGGAACAAACGAGTTTTGGGGTGAAGCCACAAGTGGCATGCCTCCTCTTCAGTGTCCGGTCTACGTCTTTCCCGCTTGCCCACTGTCCTGGCCTTTTATGCCCTCCTCAAAATGCCAGCTTTCAGTGCCTCAGGCATGTCAGTGAAAGTTCACTGGTGTGGGCAGACCGCAATACATTGTTGTACTTATCCCGGAGACAAGGTTTTATCTGAAATAGAAGATCTTTGGCCAGCGGATTATAAAGCTAAATTTAGGTTGACGCTTTAGCGAGGCATAGGAGGAGGAGGATAATCAAAGGGCTCAGTCTGTGTCTTCCAAATGGGAACATGGTGAGGAGAGAGGTATTTATCAATACTTTTTAGCAATATATATATATATATATATATATATATATATATATATATATATATATATATATATATATGTGATTATTTAATTTCATTTAAACATTACCACAGGTGAAAAATAAGAAACGGGGTGTAGGTCCTGACTGGTTTCTGACTTTATTTCAAGCCATTGACGAAGGACTGATACAATTGAGAAACATACAAGAACAGTGAGGTTAGAGGTATATCCCCACCAGGCCGGTGTCAATACTTTTATTTGGCTAAAAATCACAATATATATATATATGAAATTTTTTATCACACCGTGATTTATATACAATCATGAAGCTACAAATGTCACTTAATATCAAATTCACGCTACCTCGGGAATATTCCTGATGGGGAATTATCACTGAAGGGGAATTTATAAGTGATAAATGGACTGGTACTGCCGAGTCTCGAACCCACGGCACAGATACTTATCCAGCGACTCCAGTCACGTTTGCCCACTGATAATCCCCAATCGGGGATATTCCAGAATTTGATATTAGCAACATTTGTAGCTTCATGATTATATATATATACAACATTTATATATATATATGATTATATATATATATATATATATATATATATATATATATATATATATATATTTTATATATATGTATATATATGTATATATATGTATATATATATATATATATATATATATATATATATATATATATATAATATATTATATACATATTTATATATTTTCATGATGTTGCCTTGTAATGCATATATCCTCCTATAATTTTGACATATTTACTTTTTTTCATGTGTTATGTGTAATGATAATGATCGTTAAAGTGTCGTATTTAGTTTGTCATCAGATCTCAAAAGAACTAATGATTGAATAACTTAATAGCGTAATTTAGAATTGTTAATACAATTTTAATAGTAACGTAGTTTAGAATGAATATCTTTCTTGCTAAAAGCGTAGTATATTGAACATGTGTGTGTCCAGCAAAGACTTGTATCATTTCAATTGTCATCAGTTGAGATAAGAGAGAGCACTTTGTTTTGGGTTAGTGATGACAGGTTTGGAAAACAAATGCCGATTCGTCCCATACGGGCTCAAGACGAGTGATTTCATGTTGTTACATGCATTGTTCGAGCCACGTATGCCACTTTGAGAGAAAAAATATGTGTCTTGATAAGTTATGCCATGTTTTGTAAGATTGCGTTCAAAATGTTTTGCTGGGATGACGTCATTTTCCTTCTAGAAGCTTCTCCATTGTATCTCGCACCAAAAATGCTTTAATGACGTCACTTCCCTGCTTCTAGAACTTTTGTATCTCTCACCCAAAATGCTTTAATGACATCATGTAATTGTTTCATGTGTTACTGGAATTCTAAAATTTGTTTCATTCTGATTTCTGAGACCAGTTGATTTGGTTCCCTCTCTCTCTCTCGTTCTTAGAAAGAGACTACTTTTAACGTAGTGTTTTGTGGTCACATATTAGCATTAACTTTTGAAATCTGAATTTAGCAAAGTTATTTAGTTCGTAACAGCGCCTGGTAAAAAAGTGTGTTTTGTGGTAACGCAGCTGCAGCAAGTGATTTACAGAGGTTTTCACAAGTTTGTGTAAGGTAACGTGAATTTTACTTATTAATACAATGGTATGATAAGTTAGGAAATTTTTACCAAGTGAAATCATTATTGATAAATCTTATGTGTATTTTTGTGTTTTTCTATTTACAATCTCTTTATATTTTCACATTTTTTATGTTTGTGATGTAACATTTATTTACGCAACATTTCAAATATTTCTTGGTAATTTAACATTGCATACTTGATTTAATAATTTCATTTGTTAATATTTTCTTTTCAAATCTTGAGTAATTCTTGATAGTTTAAATTTTGCTTGATTAATTTAAATTACTGATAAATTTTTTGTGAGTTAGTTTTGTTTCATAATTTAATTCAAGAATTAATTAAGTGGTGTGTTGTTTTCAAGTAACAATAAATTTTTCAGATTGTGAATTTTAATTATAAACTTTGAATTTAAAAATAAATTTTTGTATTTAACATTTTTAGAAAAAGTGTTTCATTTATTGATCACCAGTGAATAGGATTGATTGTGTGTGCATAAGGCAAAGTGATAAACATGTTTTGTTCTTTAGCTTTGCTAAAGTGAATTAGGACCAGGGAAACAGTTGTTTTGATGGAGTGATGCCCTTCTAGTCTAGAACATTTCTAGTTTAATTTTTGATACCTCACACATATTCTGATAGACTTAATTTGATTTTTCAAATAATAAATAAGTTTTTCTTAAGGGATCACTGTTACCTTTAGAGTACTCAGTCGTAATAATTAATGTTATGAGAGTTCAGGTATCTGGCTGAAGTGAGGTATATTTTTGAATCTTGAGATTAGTTGTGTAATAACCAGGTACTTGGTGCGCATCGTGACAATACATACATACATACATACACACATACATACATACATACATACATACATACATACATACATACATACATACATATATATGTATATATATATATATATATATATATATATATATATATATATATATATATATATATATATATATATATATATATATATATATGTGTGTGTGTGTGTGTGTGTGTGTGTGTGTGTATAAGATAAATCCACGAAGGAAACGGAAACACTGGAGTGGTACGAGGCCTTTCGACTCTTTCGTCCTTTACTTAGCAGACTGAAGAAATATAAAAGTAAGTTTACAAAGAAAGCTCATACAAATGACAGATGGGGATTCTAAAGAAAAAATATGTGCCTGGAATCCAACACAAGTGAAGAATTAGTCGAACTGCCAAAACAGGGTTAAATATTTAAAAGGTTTTACAAAGGATTAGGATCAACCGTTCAGAAGCAGGGACAGGACAATTAAAAGATTATACAAGGGCGTGACTGACCACCCAAAAAAAATATTAGTACAACAAAATAATTCTCGTTTTTGTAAACAATAATAATTTTTGCAAGATGAACATTTTTACAAATAGAAAATTATAATAAACATACGGATACATAGAAAACATATATAAGGTAACTAATTTGTAATGAAGTCAGTGATTTTATCTTTTAGGTCATTCTTGAACATTTTTCTAATACAGGGGTCCGAATAATACATGCCAGGGCTAAGGTTAAAATTACATCTGGAAGTAAGCTGGATAATAGCGGATTCCAATAAATTTCTTGAAGAGAAATCTTTTGATCTGGCAATCACTGAACTTTCAGTCCAATTTATCCTGTGAGAGTTTTCACTTAAATGAATGAATATAGCATTGGATGTTTGTCCAATTTTGACTGAATACTTATATTGCTTAATACGTAAATCTAAATCCTTGCTAGATTGGCCAATATAAAAAGATGGAATTTTATATATTTTGTTGTTGTTTTCTTTAGGGATATTTTTTATTAACATTCTTTTTAGTGTGTTAATATAGGAAAAAACGATGTTGACATTAAAAGGTTTTAACAATGATTTTATGTTTTCTAAACCACTAAAATAAGGCAAGCTAAGAATGTTCTTAGGGGTTTCTTTCTCCTTGATACTTTCACTATAAAACTTTTTGTGGGCTTTGTTATAACAAATATCTAGTGTATGTGAAGGAGGCAATTGTCTTTTTCTAAATCTAAAGTAAACCTAATGGATGGTACCTGGTTATTCAAATTAGAGAGTAAATCATTTACATCAATACCAGCAGGCAAAACAGCTAAAATATCGTCAACGTACCTATACCACTTTAAAGGAGAATAAATGACATTAAGTAAATATCTGAACAAAGATTAGTGAGTTACATTTGGAACAAAAAGACAGATTACTATTAACCCCGATTCGCTCCCGTTTCACGATGGTTAAAGGTAAACACGTGCATTAACAAACTTCTTCACAGAACACATGAAATCTTGTTGTAAACTAAATTAGAAGGAATTATGCAGACATCATGACAGGCTTGGCAGCAGCAATGATTTTAACGGTTCCCTCAACAAAGGCAGTGGCTGTCTCTTGCATAAACATGGCATTTGCATGATGGAGGGAATGGAATTTATTCTCCATCCTAAATGGTTTTACTGAAAATCGGTCCATTACTGGATTTAGATCTGGGTAAATCTGATTAGTGGTATTAGATTTGAAAGTCAGGTTTTCTCTTATGAAATCATAATTTGTTGGGTGGATATAGCAGACTTGCAAGCGTTTTCCAGCGGTAACTGAAATGTTAAGGATAATTCGAGGGCATCATCTCCCGACTGATTATCCACCTTCATTCTTTATTGTGAGGTAATTATTGTCTGTCGTGGCGTGGCAATAATAGAGTATATATATATATATATATATATATATATATATATATATATATATATATATATATATATATATATTCATATATTCATATATATACAATACAGCACGAAGGAACGCGTGCTTGAGAATATCACTAAGTCCACGTCGGAAGGTGAGTGAAAACCGGGACTTTGAACAAAGTATTTTCGTAGTTTATTCTACATTTTCAAGTTCACACTGAATACAAAAGAAGTTGACAGAGGTTTACTGTATATACAAAAACAGAAGGGGGGCGGGGTTACAGTTTGTTAATCTGGACAGCATGTTCTGTAAACAAAAAAGACAGGGACAAAGGATCAAGGGATAATCCAGGGTGGAGATTAACATTCCTGGTGGAAGTAGCTTCGATGAAGACACTCTCTGGCAGATTTCTTTTTCGATGGTCGTTGGCCTTGTAGATGACCGTTGACTTATCCCAGTTCATCCCATGGCCTGTCTTAAGCCAATGATCCACAATGCCATTATTTGATAAGCCTCTTGAAATGGCATATTTGTGTTGGGAGCTTTTTACTTTTAGTCATTTTGATGCTTGACCAATATAAATCTTATTACATTCTTTACAAGAGAGAGAATTGTAATTTTGGTTAAAAGATTGCATTCGAGAAGAAATTAATGAGAATTAAACTTGAATTAGTAATAAGAGGCTAGAGTACAATCGAAAAACTCTCAAGCTTAAGAATCACAAATGCATATAAAGTGAGACGTTGATAAGGGATCTATTCATCAGTAGAAAAAAATTATTTTTAACAGCGAAATATTAAATTCAGAACACAGAAAGTAAAAAATTTATGGAAAACGCAGGAAAAATTTACAATCTTCAAAATAACAGGACAGCGGAATGGTCTTCCTGGAGTTACAATCGCTGCAGAAGCTCACATGTGGTAGAAGTGTAGTGTTAAATATCAAACGCCACTCTCTATTGTTGCAGCTTTCGAACTTTTATGCCTTTTACTTGAAAACATATTTGTTTTTTTAAGTTATCGACATTGATGGTTCGTTTGTTACCTCTATCCCTTTTATCCTACGAGGCCTTTATGTCTTGTTCAAGGGTGTTCGATATAAATGTTTTCTTAGTCTGTGTAATAACAGAGAACTTTTAAGCAGTCATCAGAAATCTATGCAATGATGCCTTTGCCAATCGGACTTTTCCCGGCAAGGGAGTGGTGCACCAATCGGGCACTTCTCGTGTGATTCTGGATTTATGAAAAGGGCCTATTTAAGCAGTTTTGGCTTCTAGCAATACTCAGTTCTTGGTATAAATGACTCTATAAAGAAAAGCTAATTTAAAAATATATTTCACTAACCTTGTTCTTTTTGCGTAAATGTATTTCCATTGTAAATGATTTTCAAATAATTTACTCTTGAAATAAAGTGACTATTCACAATAATGGGTATTGTGTGCATATTTTAACAAAAAACATCCCTTTTATTTCCTTCAGATTCGTGACTTTTGGTGTCGTATCATTGTTGTGATGAGAACGAAACGAAACCTTCCGCGTAAATTCTCTGCCTGTATTTTTGAAGGGAACAGTCACATAAAACACTGTGAAACCCAAAAGATCATACCCTTTTTCTTTTTTTTTTTTACATTTGCCAGCTTTTTCAGTAAAAATATTGTATATAGATTCGAATATACTGTAGCTACCAAGAATATCAACAGTTAGAATTGTATATTCATTGCCAACTTCAGTGACTTTCACTTTAGGTTTAATTAGTTTTGGCCATTTTCCTGTGTTCATGCGGCAAGGAATTCCTATGACTTCCACGAGAGAGGAAGGGGATGTCAGTCTTCATCTAAAGCAACAGCATCTAGCCCACACCTGCCAAAAGTTTCTCTCTGTATAAGAATAAGACTAATACTTTCTTTTTTTCAAAAGAATTTTTTATATACTAATCAAGAAATATTCTAACAATTCCCTTCAATTTCTCATATATCCTTATTACCAAAAAAATCATTATTGTTCTAGGAACAATCAGATTGAAAACCTAACAAAATTCATTACACAATAGATATACATATACTTATATATATATATATATATATATATATATATATATATATATATATATATATATATATATATATATATATATATATATATATATATATATATATATATATATATATATATATATATATATATATATATATATATATATATATATATATATATATATATTTATCATTACACATTACACATATACATGCATATATACATATATATATATATATATATATATATATATATATATATATATATATATATTGCTCATGAAGTGACCTTTGAAAAGTTGGGTCAGATATTTGCAGGGTCCATTTTGACTATACACAGCAGATAGGAAAGTGCTGAACCATTCGCATACCACAGGAAGTCGCAAAAGGCTCCTTGGTGACAGGACACCAGCACAGAAAATGCAGTTTCAGCAAAGAATGTTCAAGCAACTGAACCGGTTACAAAATCCGGTTTTGAAGAAAGCATTTCGATAATGCACGTGTGTGTACGTGTACTTCGTGACGCCTTGAAGTACAGAGGCGTGTCTTGCCAAACTTTGACCTCGAATGATGTCACGGAAAAGTACGTTCGTTCGTGCATTGCATAATGAATATAATGGGAGGGATCATTGATTGATCGGGCATTGCGATCCGTTATCTGTGTAACTGAGAATGTGAAGTGGGTAATTTCACATGGAGACTGTCCCAAAGGATTTTGTGAAGTGAGTACAGTAGAACTCATAAACATTTTTAAACATTTTTAGACTTTATTTTCAGAACTATGAACACAAACGTTACCCCTGTGGCAGTGAAAATCTGTTTCTGCAATTTTTACATTTTCTGATTTTTAATGTGACGTTTGTTCTTTCACAGGTATTCTTTTTTCCTCTCTCCCTCCTGGAAGGGAGTGGTATGACATTTTGAGATGACCTGATTTAATTAATTGACCTGTTTATGATTTAAAGGACAGATGAGTTATTTCCTGTATTTCCTAAGTAATTGGGTGTTTATGATTTTGGACCTTATTTCCTTAGAAGAACTTTTGATAGTTATGATGAATCATTCGTTTTCATTCTTCGTAATTTTTAAGAAGTTATTTTCGTTGTTATTTTGTCAAAGGTTTAGTTTTGTACTTAGTATCTCATTCCAGTAGTCCTTAGATTTTAGTTAGGAAAAAGTATAACTTATGATGTCGGCTCACGTTACACACTATCGCGCAAATATCTCGGAAAAGCAAGATACCAACCTCTGTTCACAGAACGGAGATTTAAATCAAGTATGGGCTCAGAATTGGCCTTATATATATATATATATATATATATATATATATATATATATATATATATATATATATATATATATATATATATATATATATATATATATATATATATATATTGTATATATATATATATATATATACTGTATATATATATATATTTATATATATTTATATATTTACATATATATCAATATTTCTTTGGCACAACTAATCTCAAAATTGGTTAACATTTAACCAAAATTCACTGTGCCAGATACCTGAACTCTCATGACAATAGAATTACAACTGAGTACTCTAAAGGTAACAGTGATCCCTTAAAAAACTTATTAGTCACTTGAAAAATCAAACTAGGTTTATCAGTATATGTGTGAGGTATCAACAATTAAACAAGAAATATTCTAGAGTAAAAGGGCATCACTCCATCAAACAACTTTAACTGTTTCCCTGGTCTTAACTCACTTTAGCAAAACTAGAAGAACAAAACATGTTTATCACTTTGCCTTATGCACACACAATCAATCCTATTCACTGGTGGTCAATAAATGAGACACTGTTTTTCAAAAAAATATTAAATACAAAAATTTATTTTTAAATTCAAAGTTTATGATTAGAATTCACAATCTGAAAAATTTACTATTACTTGACAATAACACAAAACTTATTAATTCTTGAATTAAATCATGAAACAAAACTAATTCACAAAAACTTTATCAGGAATTTAAATTAATCAAGCAAAATTTAAACTATCAAGAATCACTTAAGATTTGTAAAGAAAATCTTAATAAATGAAAAATTAAATCAAGTATGCAATGTTAAATTACCAAGAAATATTTAAAATGCTGCACAAACAAATGTTACATCACAAACATGAAAAAAATAATGTGAAAATATGAAGAGATCGCAAACAGGAAAAACACACAAAAATGCATGTAAGATTTATCAATAATGATTTCATTAAGGCAAAATTTCCCTAACTTATTATACCATGGTATTAATAAGTAAAATTCAAGTTACCTTACAAATACTTGTGAAAACCTCTGTAAAATCACTTGCTGCAGCTGGTTTAAAACAAAACACACTTTTTTACCTGGCACCGTTACAAATTAAATAATTTTACTAAATTCAGATCTCAAAAGTTAACGCTAATACGTGAACACAAACATACTACATTAAAAGTAATCTCTTTTTAAGAACAAGAGCGCGATAGGGGGAACCAAACTGATCGGTCTCAAGAATAAGAACGAATAGATTTCAGAATTCCAGTATCACATGAAACAATTACATGACGTCATTAAGGCATTTTGGTTCCGAGATACCAAAAGAAAAGCTCTAGAAGCAGGGAGGTGACGTCATCCCAGAAAAACGTTTTGAATGCAATCGGGACATGTTACTCTTTCTCTCAAAGTGGCGTACGTGATCAGAGCAGTGCCTGTAACAAGGCGAAATCACTCGTCTTGTTCTCGTACGGGATGAATCTTTTATAGAAACCTCTACACGATCGAAACATACTGCAATCGGCTAATTATGATTGACGTGTTTTATAAACAAGACGAAAAACTGAGTTGATTTCCTGAACTAATCGGTAATTGTTATTCAAAACTGTCATCGCTTAACCCAAAACAAATTGAAACGAGTCTTCGCTGAACACAGACATGTTCATGTACTACGCTTTTATCAAGAAAGATATTATTCATTCTAACCTACGTTATCATGAGATTTGCTATGATGTTTTAATAATTATTTTTATTACACATATGATAAATAAAAGAGTAAATATATCAAAATATCATGATATACATATTACAAGGCAACATCATGAAAATATATATGTATATTCATATACAGTATTCACAAGTGCACACACAATATATATATATATATATATATATATATATATATATATATATATATATATATATATATATATATATATATATATATATATATATATATATATAATAGATAAATATACATGTGTGTTTTAAGTTGTATGTGTGTGTGTGTGTGTGTATATTAATATACATATATATGAAATTTTTATCACATAGTGATTTATATACAATCATGAATCTACAAACGTCAGCACTTTAATATCAATTCAGATCTTACTTCGGGAATATCCCTGATGAGGAATTATCACCGAAGGGGAATTTTATAAGTGATAAATGGATCAGTATCGCCAGGATCGAGACCCGGCGGTACCGATTCATTTGTCACTTAAAAAAATTCCTTCGGTGATAATTCCACATCAGATATTCCCAAAGTAGTGAATTAAATTAAACGACAATTGTAGCTTCATGATTATACATACATACACACACACACAAACATTTATATATATATATATATATATATTATATATATATATATATATTATATATATATATATATATATATATATATATATATATATATATATATATATATTTATATATATATATGCCTAGAATTCTCTTACACATAATTTTATATGTCGTTCACCACGGAGGCAGGAATGAAAACGGTTGTAAATGTTTCATTACTGGTGTGGTTTTATTGCAATATATTCGACATCTGTAGCTGGGATTTACAACTATATTCCATTTATTCTTGCTAATTGTTTGAGATATATATATATATGTATATATATATATATATATATATATATATATATATATATATATATATATATATATATATATATATATATATATATATATATATATATATATATATAATGTATATATATACATATATATATAATACATACATACATGGCCTTATATACATAAATAAATATATATATATATATATATATATATATATATATATATATATATATATATATATGTGTGTGTGTGTGTGTGTGTGTGTGGCAATTGCATTTGTGTTTGTATGTGTGTATATATCAGAGAAACGGAAAACTAGCAAATACAGGGACAATAACATCATATAAAAAGAATTAATATAACGTGAGACATTCCTACGAATAGAAATATCTTAAAAATCTCAAGTTCCCCCAAAAGAGGTTGGTTCTTAAAGAAAACAGATCATCTTCAGACTACTCATTTTTTATAACTTAAATTATCATTTTTGAGAACCACGCAAATGATGATCCTGCGATAAAATTCATCAATAGTGATGACAGATTCACAGACATCTGAAGAACCTAAAAGAGGCATATACAATAACCGGAGACGAATGTCAGCAGGTTTAGGTAGCAATGACTACTCGAGGAAAACGTATGTTTTGCAGCACTGTACACACTATCCTTAAAAATATTCCTTTTTTTTTGTATTTTTTTTTTTTTGTCAGACATCAGAATGATTAGAATTGGTTTTTTTTCTGTTCTTGATACTTTTTTGAAATTTTCTTTTATTATTTACCTTTCCAAAACTTTCATGGCCAGTTGTTACACTGAACCTCTACACAACAACGTTCCCCCCAAAATTGAAAAGTTATCTTCCTCTGTGTATAAAAATGAGACTACAACTTGACTAATAATCTTAGAAACTTTGAACATTTAATTATTTAACAAATGCTTGAAGCAAATTGAGCCTCTTTATGAAAAGTCCTGTCCCGGCTGCTTTAGAAATATGAAAGAGCACTCACGAAAAAATGGGTGCTTATCTATCTGAAACAAACACTGTCAAAGATGAACTGTTGATCTTTGAGAAAAGAGCATATCTTCTTACCTTAATGCCAGTCTGAGAAAACCAATGCCGTGGAGAGAATGTTGAAAGGAACTCCATCCTACCTTGATGTGTCACGTTGATAGAGAAAAATGATGCTATAGTAAACAGAGATATTCAGAGGAAGCCAACCTTCGCTAATTTCAAAACGCACTCATCCACCGAGCTTATAATTTGTCTGTAAATCATTCAATGCTTCATGAACAAACAAACTTTTCATATTCATGATTTGCTAGTATTGGTTTTAATAAATGGAATATGAAATAAGTCAACTAAGGGCTGAACTGAAAGAAAATGTAGCTTAGAGTCCCATTTATCTCAAGTTATTTCCTGTTCCATCTACACCAGACCATCTTAAGACTGGTAGTTCACGACTTTAAATTCAAACAGTACTGTTAGTTTCAGGTAACAGTTCTAATAATGGTTCTAATAAATGTATTAATGCCCTACTAAAGGCTTGAAGAATGAATCACCATTACACTGCTATTAAGATTCTCAGATCCTACTCCTCTGCTTCCAACCTAATGAACTAACAAACGTTTCCCTGCTCCCCCAATATACTTCATAACTAAGAACAGTATGTACATGTTTGTCCTGAGCACATATCCTACTTAACGGGAAAAGCTAACGTAAAATCGTTAACGATGATGATGTGGGTGATAACGATGACTGCCAGTCAGTTTGCACCTTGAAACACTGTCCGACCAGAAGCTGCATGAACACATATTCATCATTTTCAATTCCTAATGAAGTAATTTTTGAAAAGAAAATCGTAGGACTACAATCTGTTTTGCCTGTTTCCTGCTTTTCTGCAGTGAGATAAAACTTCCTCTCTCAGCCGACAGCCTTTATCATGAAAGCATTAATGCTGACCAGCGGTTGTTTTCTTCATCAAGTAAATGGACATTTATCAGCATCCAGTTTTTTGCAGAGTTTTTGACTAGGAATTACCTTTTATATAATTCAAAACTCTGTATCTGATTAACAGTTTATCTTCTCTGCAAGAACCACTTCATTTTCTTACTGACCATTTAATTTCCATTAATTCTTTTTGTTCTGTCGACATTCACGTGTTATTTCTTTGTCTTTTGCGTAGAGAGTTTCAAAAATTCACTTTATAGATGACGAGGCAAGTTAGAGAATGCGTGAAAGTTCCTTTCTGTGTAATTTCAAATTTACATGAGGGATAATATTTACAATTTTGATTCCTTTGAGTATTCTTCCATTCTACATGATCAATATTTTAATGCACCTGCTTATCTACAGGTTAATGCCAGTAAAACTGATTGAAATAAAGTCTGTAGTAGGATTGGCCAATTTCTGTCTAAAAATGATGTTGACAACCCCGAGCCCTTGTTCCTGGCCACTGAAGATTTTATGCCCATTTACAGATGGGCAGACTGGTGAGAGGTAGCTTAGGGGAGATCCAGTGGCCTGCCAAACGTATGCTGAGAACTTCACGACTCGCCTACTACTTCCATTTTGGCTGATTAGGTTGTCTCCAAAGAATAACCAAGAAACCAGTCACTGCAGGATTCAAACTTCAACTGCAGGATTGTAGATGAACCAACCATGTAAAGAATTAACAAACATTAGCCGCTTCACATATCTAAGCATAAGGCTCATCTGCAACGTGCCAGACACCTGACACACAGCATGCCAATGAAATCTTATTTTGCATGTACTCCACTACTTCC